>NW_022103942.1:5201947-5212022 GCF_000313985.2 Echinops telfairi
TAAGTAACTCATCTCCCCACTCCCCCTCTGCAAGGTATGTCCAGTTGTCTAGAGATGGGCATTGGGTCTCCATCGCGCGCCACCCTCATTGACAAGGATATGACTTTTTTTTTTTAAAAAAGATAACATGGAAACTAACAAACAAAAGCTAACAAACGATCAATACCAGCAACAACAAAAACATAAATTTCATGAATAGCTTTTGGGCTCACAATAAAATCCTAGCTCTAAACTAAGAGCAATGAGTTCTTACATCATGGCCCGGCTAGATACTCACCTTCAGGAAGGGAACATAGAAGATATTGGTGCTATAGCAAAATATGGTGAAGAATTAGATGGTGACAGAATATCAGATAAAATAATGTCTGGGGTCTTAAAGGCTTGTCTCCAAACAAGCATTTACATGAGATGTCAACAAGTTTACCTGGTAGAAGCACACCATCATCAGTTACCAAAGGTCTGTAAACCATATAATTCAAAGTAGAGGAGAGATTAGTATCTACGCCTAAATTGTGAGAATCTGGTATGCAGAAGACTAGGGATGACAGTGGGAGATGAAGATTCATTTGTGGGGACTACATAGGAAATAAGTCTCTGGCGAACTCCCTCTATGCACAATTGAGGGATAAAGGAAAGTGGTTACTAAGCAGAGTGCATTGGAGAGATGAATATAGAAGATTAAAGGCATAATTCTGATTTGAACTGTTACAACATTGTCATTTGATCCCCCCTCTGATGCATGCTAGACCTGATGTGGTTTTCAACATTTTCTGTATTTTTGTTTGTTCATATTAGGGTTACCTCAGAAGTGTTATGTCATTGGGTCACCCTTTAAAGTTCTGTTATATGTTTCTCTCTTTTTTTAGGTATATGAAACCCAGGATTGATGAACCTATAGGGGCAGCAAGTTGAATAGAGGATTTGGAGTGTGATAGGTAGGTTTACTGTGCCTATCTGGCCTATAAGAACATGTGAGATTAATAAGGTAGCAGTTTGATTGGAGGGCAAAGAGAAAAATGGCTTGGTGAGTCCCGCCTCTCTCTCTCTTGCTCTCTAGTAATTGGACCAGTGTGTGGTTGCCGTAGCTAGTTCTCTGCCTCAACTTGCGAGTTACACTACTTGTGGGACACCCAACCCGTGGATCATGTCACTAGAGCTTGAGGTTCCTTCAAGACCTGCTTTGCCATGCTGCTCGTGTATACATCCTTTGAGCTTGGGACTGTTGGATCCTGTCATCTGGCTGACTGTTGGTGACCCACCCTGCTGCTTACTGCCTCTGGCCGGACTGACTGCATTGCTCTAAAGAAGATTCAACTGTCTGATTCCTTGACCTTGGACTGAGCAGCCCTCATGAATTGAAGTACTTCCAGTATATTAACTGTTTCACAGAAGTGAGTTGAATGAGCCCTCTGTACCATTGTGTGGATTAGCTGTTATATTCCTTTGTTCTGTATATATCTATCTATATCTATGTCTACGTCTAAATCTAAATCTAAATCTATATCTATATCTATATCATCTATCCATCTATCCATCTATCTATCTAAGTGTCCTGGTTTTGTTTCTCTAGAGAACCCTGTCTAGCACACAGGGGGTGGAAGTACAGTAGTGTGGTGGGGGAGGAGGGTAAATGGGAGGTGATGTGAAGAAACTAGGAAGAAAAGGATGTTTGGAAGCTGTGGTAGTAAGTGTACAGTTCTGCTTGACATGATTAAACTACAGTATGATATATGTATTAACTTCTAAATAATAATTAAAAATTAAAATTAAAGTGTGTATGCAGAAAAAGAATATAAAAAATAATAATTTCAAAGATTTTAAAAAGTAAAAATAGATTTTAATTATACAATTATTCCTAGCTATTAAAAAAATAGTGACAAACAAATTAAAAAAAATCTGCTACATATAATTTGAAGTTGAGCCTAGTTCTCTTAGTGGGGTTTATGCATTTATTTCTTCATGTGTAGGCTGTGAAGGATGCTGTGCACCTCAAAGGAACAGAGTCTATAGTCCCAGTACTCCACAGTATGTGACCTGGGTCACCTAGGACTGAATAAAAACTAAGTCAAAAGTGTTCAATTAGGAACATAGTACAGGGCCTTTCTCTCTTTGGGTTCTATATAAAAATTTTAAGCTTTGTTTTTTCTTTTCTTTTTAACTTTTTATTTGGCGGGGGGGGGGGGGGGGGCGTTGCTCCACCTGGTTTGCCCACCCAAAGAAGTGTAATTGGATTCTCCTAGACTAACATGCTCCCTCCCCCTGGCTTGACTTGAATTTCCAGTAAGGTTAGCTTATCACTTGTTGGAATGTCTGATGAATGGGAGTGGCCTTATGGCAGCAACTGAATGATCTTATCCCTCCATCTTGAGAAACTGACCCCATTTGAGGTATGGTCTACTCTGTCCAAGTAGTTTTTAAAATGTACATGTAAAGGGGATGATTATGGGCACTAATCAGACTCTCCACCTCATTTCTTGGGTGATTGCCATTTAGAAGAGCAAATGGCATAAGAGCATATGCTTGTCTTCATCTTGATGTTTATCCTAATAGTAGTGGACTCATTCAATATTTGTCTTTTGGTGATTGACAATTTAACTCAGTATAATATTTTCCAGATTCATCAATGCCATGAGATGGTCATGGTTTCATCTTTGCATTGGCAGGGAGGGTATACATATAATTCCATTGTGTGTATGCAGCAGAGTTTTTTCTGTTGATTGGCATTTAGGCTATTTTAAGTTTCTTG
Organism: Echinops telfairi; assembly: GCF_000313985.2. Classification (NCBI taxonomy): domain Eukaryota; kingdom Metazoa; phylum Chordata; class Mammalia; order Afrosoricida; family Tenrecidae; genus Echinops; species Echinops telfairi. The sequence continues at coordinate 5,204,694 of NW_022103942.1, forward strand.
ATATTGTGTACTGTGCTGCAAAGTATATGGTTGTCTACACATATTCTGTCACTTCTTTGTGATATATGCCCAGCAAAGGACATATTGGTGGGTCATATGGTATTTCTAATTCTAGTTGTTTCAAGTAGTACCATATCATTTCCACAATAGTTGTACGCATTTACAAGCCCACCAGCAGAGTATAAGAGGGTGAATCTATTCTCACCCTCTATAGCATTTGTTGTTCTCTTTTTTTGTGGGGTTGTGGTGGTGGTGTTTGTTTTTAAATGTGGCTATAATTGTGAGTATAAAGTGATATTTCATTGCTGTTTTGATTTACATCTCCTGGAAGGCTGATGATCATGAGCATTTCCTGATGCTTTTGTTAGCCATTCAAATGTAGTCCCTTGAGGAGCTGATACCAAGGGCTCAAGAAAGAAAATGTTTTGGAAATGTTGATGGCAACATATGAACAAGTGTGCTTAATACAATTGAATGCTGGATTGTTATAAGATTTGTAAGAACCCCCCAATAAAATGATTAATAATTTTTTAAAAACAATGTAAAACAACAACAACAAAAGTAGTCCCTTATGAATTGTCTATTCATGTCTTCGGTCACCTTTTAATTGGATTATTTATTGTTTTTTTTGTTAAGGTGTTACATTAGTCTGTAGATTTTAATAATTACTCCCCTGTCCATTTTGTCAATGCCAAAAATTGTTTCCCAATCTGTAGGCTCTTGTTTTACTCTTGATAAGTTCTTTTGATGTACATTTTTATTTTAATTAGTTTCAGTCATCTATTTTGTCTTTCACTATATGTGCTTCCTTTATTAATATTTTTGTCTGTGTATTCTCTGCAATAGGATCCTGAAGTATGTCCCAGTTTTCTCACTGATACTAGCTCTGGGGTTTACAATTAGGTCTCTGATATATCTGTGTTCATTTTTGTGGTTGAAGCAAGTTATGGGTCCTGTTTCATTCTTCTTTGGAGTGAGATCCAATATCTCCAGCACCATTTGTTGAAAAGGGTCCACCTTTCCCATATAATGTTTTGGGGTCATTTGTTGAAAATCAGTTGCCTATAAGTGGATGTATTTATTTCTAAGTTTTCTATTATATTTCACTGTCTATGTATCTATCATTGTAACAGTACCAGACTGTAGTAACTATTGAAACTGTGTAATAAGTTCTGAGGTCAGGTAGTAAAAGGTCTCCCATTTTGTTCTTACTTTTAAGTAGTTCTTTGCTTATATTTGGTCTCTTTCCTTTCTAAATGAAGTCGGTAACTATCTTTTCCATTTCCTTAAAGAATGAAGTTGAGATTGGAATTGGAAATGCATTTATTTATAAATGACTTTAGGTGGAAATTTTCACAGTATTAAATCTTCCTATCCATGAACATGGGATATTCTTCCATTTGTGTAGTTCTCTTGATTTCTGCTATTAGTATTCTGTAGTTTTCTTTGTATGGTTTTTTTTTGTTTTGTTGGTTGGGTTATGTGTAAGTATTACATCTTTTATGTGGCTATTGTAAATGTTAATTTGTTGATGTCTTCTTCAGAGCTCATTTCATTGGTATTTAGTTATCCAATAGATTCCAACTTGTTAACCTTATATCTTGATACTTTACAAAATCCTTCAATCTTGTCCAACATTCTTTTGGTACAGTCCTTTGGGTTATATCTATATAAAATCATATCATATACAAATAGTGAGAGATTCACTTATTTGCCCAATTGTAATCACTTGATTTCTTTTGCTTGACTAATCTTTCTCGTTAAGACTTTTAGTACAATAGTGAATAAGAGTGGAAATAAAAAAAAAAAAAGAGTGGAAATCACGTCAACCTTGTCCAGTTCCCATTTTCAGATAAAGTGTTTTCAGATTTTCCCCATTGAATATGAAAATAGCTGTTGGATTTTTAGATATGGTCTTTATTATGTTGAATAATTTTCCTTCTATTCATATTTTATTAAATGTTTTATCAGAAATGGGTGGTGAATATTATCAGTTTTCCTACTTCTTTTGATATGATTGTGTGGTTCTTTTCCTTTGCCTTGTTCATGAGGTTTTAAAAACTGTGTTATTGATTAGGAGTCAATATATATCATACCTGTGCATAGTTCAATAACGTCAAGCATTATTGTACAATTGCTACCATAATCAGTTTCCAAACATTCGTTTTGTTGCTGAACTCTTGACATTGTATCACTTTTATCCCTCCCCCCACATGACCACTTTAGTCTCCACCCACCATTGTACCCCTTCCCCCTCCAAAACCCTTTTTCTACTTTCTGTCCCTATAGGTAAATCAATCCTGGATTTCATATACTGAGAAACAGAAAGATAATATAGCACAACTTCAAAAGGGTGACCATCCCCCAATGACATAACACCTCTGAGATAAACTCTAAAATGAAAACAAAACAAAAAACAAAAAAGAAATAGTTGAAACCCAGATCTTGTCCAGCATGCATCAGAGGCTGGAATCAACTGATGAAGTTTTAACTGTTCAAGTCAGCTTATGCCTTTGCTCTTCTATACTTTTATTTCCAATGCACTCTATATAGTAACCACTTTCCACTCATCCCTCAATTATGGATAAAGGGAGATCATCAGAGGTTTATTTCCTATAGAGTTCCCACAAATATATCTTGGGCTACCACTGTCATCCATAGCTTTCTGAAAACTGGAGTTTCATAAGTTAGGCTTTAATACTGATCTCAACTTCCACTCTGGATTATGTGATTTACAATCCTTCAGTGACTGATGATGGTGTGCTTCTTCCATGTGAACTTAGCTGACATCTCACTTAGATGGCTTATTATTTGTAGACAAGCCTTTAAGACCTCAGAGTCTATTTTATCTGATAACCTGGCACCATCTAATTTCTTCACCACATTTTGCTGTATCTCCCATATCTTCTGTGTTCTCTCTGGAGGGCCAGTAGTCAAGTATGGCCATGATGTAAGAATTAATTGCTCTTAAGTTGGGGGTTGGATTTAGTGTGAGCCCAAAACATATTCCTGGATCTATGATCTATGTTTGTTTGTTTTTATCTACCTTTGATTCCCTCTGAAAACCTCCTTTTTAATTTATGGCAGAGAGTCTTATAGATCATAGTTTTACCTGGCAGTAGACAATATCCTCTCAACAGACTCAATAGACAATATCCCCTTCCCCTTCCTTGACCACTTAATCCCAGCTAATGTGAGCCACCCTCCAGCAAAGTGACCTTCAATATACTAGAGCATGTGGTGTGTGGTCCATTGGTAACAAACTCTCAACCAGGCTGTCTGGCCACCCTGGCCAGCAGACTGGATGCCCTACAAGGCTGAACTTGTTCCCATTCTGCTGCTTGTTCCTACAGCAGTGGGCTCATACAGTATCTGTTCTTTTGTGATCAACTAACTTCACTCTGTATAACATCTTTTAGATGCTTCCATGTCTTGAGGTGTTTCATAGTTTCATCACTGTTTTTTTTTGGGGGGGGTGATGCGTAATATTCCATTTTGTGCAAACCAGAATTCTTTAATTATTATTTAATTTTCTAGTGATGAGACTTTAGGTTGTTTCCAATTGATTGCTATTGTGATCTATGCTGCCTCCTGATTGGAAGGTCTCCCTCTCCCCCCATATTGGACCCCGACTCCAGTAGCCTAATTCTACCCTGGGCCCACACACAAAGAACAGATTGTACTGAGTCATGCAGAAACTCATAATAAAAGGTTCTTCTATTAGACACACAATATCAGAACAGCTGTCCTCTCCTTATATCATATATAGGGTTAATAAGTGACTCTGGTAGATTTCTTAATATACTCCTCACCTATCCCAACCACAATTACTCCAAGACCTGGCTCTTTCACCTCAGTAACACCCACTCTCTTACAACCTACTAAATAATATTACATCTCTTATAACGCTCTTCCATCTCATCAAAAACTACTTTACTTAACAGGAAGTCTTCTTAAGATTAATACGACTACTTAAAGCTTACTGCTGAGCACCTATATTCTATTCCTCCTACTCAACCAAATATCACTCCCTCATCTCCATATATGATTGCCAGCTCATATCTGATCCTCCTCTAATCTAAAGAGGAAACTTCTACTCAATAAACAACCCAGAATCCTACATATGATCCACACCTCAAACACTATACAGTGCAAACAATAGACATCAGCATCTGCCCCCCAAAATAAAGAGAAACAAAAGTCAACAACTGAATATTACCCAAACACAATGGAAGCCCTTGAACTTCAAGATAGAGAATACAAGAGAATGATGTTCATGGCCCTACAAGAAATTAGGTGATCAATCCTGAAAACAGATGAAAAAGATGGGACAACTGGAAACCTCACCCCCAAAGGAAATTCAGGAACTAAGAATGACATAACAGAAATAAAAAACAAGGAACAAGATTTGACAAACAGAATGGAAGAAATGCAAAATCAAATCAGCAAACTTGAGGACACCCAAAAAAAAATTCAGAAAGGTAAGATATTAGTCCACAAGTCTGATACTAGTCCATAAATTCCTCTCCAGACACACAGCACATAAGATGATGCAAAATTCAGGAAAATCAGAGGCTAGTTAGTGCAAAGACTTTTACATCCAGTGACACTGGAAGCATCTCCACAGCTCTTGCTTGTCTCAGCTTGGCCCTACATTGCTTGTCAATAGGAGGGTGAAGCAGAGTGAGTGTTCCCAGAATTCTCACGAGAAAGCCACACCTATTAGGAGGCATCATTAGGCTGTGATTTCATTGACAGGCTAGACTCAACCCCTAAACTTACTTATCAAATTGACATGAAATTATGTACCTATCATAATAACCAGCCAAGAAGCAGAGAGAACACCAAATACTAAAACACACATCCTCCTAATCACATCAAGGATAAGGAGAGAATCATGGGAGCAGCTAGAGAGAAAAAAGAAGTCACTTATATATGTGGAACAACAAGCATCAAATGTTCCACTTGTTTCTGGGTATATTTGAACTGCTTATTTAAAAATGGCACCAGTTTTCTCCTCTCAGCACTAGTTTTTGTGATACAGAATATATACCATATGTACTTCTCGTTCTGGTTACCCATTTAAAAAATCAGGATATTTTAATGTAGGGTTAGCTATCCTGAGATAGAGGAAGTGTATGATGGCTTTATTTAAGTTATCCCATATTATATTAAATATTTAGGTCAAGTTACACTTCACATCGTGTCCTTTTATCCAAAGATGCATTTGAACAGTGAAAATTGCATGAGCTTGGAATTGAGCAGCAGGCAGTTCCACGTTGTTATTTTAAAAGGGAGGCCAGAAATTAAAGAGTGAATGTACAGTAAATAAATAAATAATCCTGACGCTATAGTGGATTATGTGTTTGACTGCTAACCATACGGTCGGTTATTCGAGCCCTCCAGGCAGTCTGCAAGAGATTTGCAGCCTAGGCAACCCACAGAAGATTTTCCACTTTGTCTGTGGTAGTTACATAATTTCATGTCAACTTGATAAATAAGAATGAAGGGATGGAGTTTATCCTGTCAATCAGGTCATAGCCTTATGATGCCTCTTGGTAGGCTGACCTTCTCATGAGGATCCTGGGAACTTCCTCTCTTCTCCCTGGAGGTGGGTGACACTCTTTCTCTCTGCTTCACCTTCCTGTTGACTGGCCACCTGGAGCCATACTGATGGCAGCCAGAAACCTGGAGATGCATATACCACCATTGGATCCATAGGACCTTCCACCTACAGACCTATGATCTTACTTTATTTATCATCATTGTATGTGCTGAATGAGTCTAAAGAGGAATTTATGGACTAGTATTAGGCTTGTGGGCTAATATGAGACTTATGGACTTGATCTGGATTGGGCTGGATGTTTTCTCAATATACAATTGCCCTTTGATATAAAGCTCTGTCTTATACATATATGAGTGTCTCTGGATTTGTTTCTCTACTCAACCCTGTCTAACCCACTGTCCAATAGGATTTCTATAAGTCATAATAGCCTGTCTGGTAGTAAATTTGATACAGTTAATAGAGACTCTAATGGTCTCAATTCCAAAATGGGTCTGTCAGGGTTCAAACTTCTTTATTAAAATTAAAATATTCCAGTGCTGTTATATGATGTCACAACTTCTCCACCAGTGCACAGAAAATCAAAGAAAAGTAAAAAAAATTTGTTATAAAGAAACTTGGAGTCAATCTTACCTCTGAAACATTTAACATAAATTATCCATTGACCTCTATATTTTAAAATTTATTCTGAAATGTTTGCTGCATAATTTAAAGAAGCAAAATTCAGATATTCAAAGTATTTATGAATATTACTACGAAGTTTAATACTTCACCACACTCTAAAATTTCCCTCACACCTTCCATACGTGTATCTTTTCCATTTTCTTTCTTTCTTTTCCATTCTTCTCAAGCTGTGATCTGCCTTTGCAGTTTCCAACTTGTTTTCTTTGCATATATTGCATGGTGTACCATACCCAAAAGAGAAACCTGCTGTCATCTAATCAATTCTAACTCACATTGAAGCTATAGGACAGAGAAGAACTGTCTCTTTGGGTTTCCAAACATTTAGGTGATGCCTCCTGGTAGTCGTGATCTTCACATGATAATCTGGGAACTTCCTCTCTTCTCCCTGGAGGTGGGTGACTGCAGAGTGACTGGTGGATTGGAATCTCTGACAATAGGATTGAAAGCTCAGTGTATAAACAACTAGACACAATTGGTCCATGTATATCTTCCCTTAGAAATCCTTTAATATATATTTCTTTTTCAATTGTCTTACTTTTTTGTCTTATCTTGTAATTTGTGGGTCTGAATTCTTCTTATATTTAAAGGTATTATTATAAATTCATAAATTAGTACAACTTAATAGCTGAAAATATATTGTAATACCATATCTAAGAAACTAGAGCTGATGCTGTCTACGCAATGCAATTTTCAGAATCAGCATCCATGATAATGCCAGGAACAAGCCTAAAAAACAAGACTTCAAGAATAAAATTTGTGTTGTTCTTGGGCTGCATAATCAGTCATTTAAAATCCAAAGGGCAGTATTTTCCCAAGATCAAAGTTCAGAAGGCTTCAAAAATATGGAGGACTGATAGGGTGGCAGGAAACACAGGGAGGAAGAAAAGATAAGTCATATTACATGGAAGGGATTGCAATCAATGAGATCAAACAAAATATTTATGGATAGTTGAATGTAAAACTGATGATCTGTTCTGTAAAACTTTGCCCAATTCTAGCAGAAGTACATTGGGCCTCCACTCAAGTACTCCCTCAACACAAGAATACTTTCTTCTAGTAAATTGGCATTCTATGATGCTCAC
>NW_022103942.1:5213035-5217007 GCF_000313985.2 Echinops telfairi
TACACAATTGATGTGTGTATGGATTGGGATAACAGTTGTATGAGCCCCTAATAAAATGTTAAAAAAAAAAAAAAACTTTGCCCAATTCATAATAAAGTGTTTTTTAAAGTAGAATGACATAGGGTTTTAGACTTGTAGTTATGTTGATATGTAGAAGCTGAGTTTATGAAAAATGTTTTTGTTCTAACAAACAACTATTTCTGTTGAAACACTGAAAAATTTTATAGACAGCCATTGTGGTCACCTCTTTGACAGTGTCAGACAGAGAGGTCTGAACCCGCTGCATCCCTCCTAAGAACACCACTGATTGAAAATGTATTTTGTACATGGCACCTGTAAAGGTCTTATTCACTAGGAGGGGTGATTTATACATATGTACACACGCAACAATCTTTACATAAAATATTCAGTATTAATAATATTTGTCAGATATCTTTATGATATGCATTATTTAAGCTGTATTGTATGAGGTTGTGTGTTTTTAAAAGTACAAATATCGATTTGTTTAAAAGGAAGTCCAATTAAGACAACTATTATTCATATTATCAATCAACCACTAAAACTAGTGATTCTTTAGTGCTTCTGACATGTTATCAGAAGAGACCAGTCCTGGAAAAGGACATCATACTTGGTAAAGTGGTGGGCCAGCTAAATGAGGAAGACTGTCGAAGAGATGACTAACAGTGCCTGCAATAATGAGCCCACACATCACAAAGATTGTGAGGAAGGTGCAGGACCAGATAGTGTTTCTTTCTGTTGTGCATAGTCTTTATGAGTCAGAACTGGCTCAACATTACCTAACAACAAAAGATGAGTCTTTACGTGTTTGTGAATCATTTCATTCCCCAAGCACTTACTGCACACTTATTTACAAGGTTGTGTCACACAGATTCGCTATGAGTCAGTAACCACTCAATGGCAGTGTGTTTAGTTTGATCACACACTAGTAATTCACTGGGGAATAAGGCAGCTTTTCCAGTGAACTTGAGATATTTCAAACAATATTCTAAAATAGTGATCAGTTAAGTATGTGGCTAAAAGGAACAATATTCTGAGACATTGAGAAGCTAAAGTTATATTCTAAAACTTTAAAAGTCCAAGAAAAAGTTACAGTAAATCTTTAATAGAAAAAACATGCATTAAATTTTGATATATTTGCCAGCCTTCCTTTGGGTTAAATATTTCCCTTCCTATAGTGGGCTTTTAAAATGCAAAGGTGCCTGGAGAGTTAATCCGTTAAATCAATATCACATTAGTGATTATTTTTTTCCTCTGGCAGAAGGTGACCAGAGCACCTTGAAGATACAAAAGGTTGGTAAGGGGGAGAGAGGGTATATAGATGAATTTCAGAAAGAAAGTCCATCTACTTTATACTTTTGCTGAGAGCATGATAATGCTTTTCTTTTTTACACTTAATCTGAAGTATTTTAATAATCAGCACCTTCAATTTCTTCTGCATGTCTTTACCACACATCTCAATACCCTTTAAAAAACAAAACAATTTTTCCTCTTAGTAACAAAGTGGCCTGTTGAATTTATATAATCCGTTCACTATAATACTTCCTTGCAATTTAAAAATGAATCATAAATAAATAGGTGCTACTAACACTTTGAAAGATATTTTGAACCAGATGGTTTATGTCTATTTTAGGTAAGTATGCATATGTCATTAGCAGTTGTTGCCATTATGAGCAAATCTTCACAATGATTTCCAATTAAAGATGGCAGTGGCAAAATATTTGTTTTTCCCTGTAAAGGGCATTTATTAGCAGGCTGTAAATTAGAGAGGGGAGAACAGGGGCCACGTCCAGGACGCCTGTTTTTTCTCTTTGTCCTCCTGGGCCTGGATCTCGAGCTCCTTGTCAAGACGCTCCTTTGTATGGACCACGTTGGACTACAGGTAGAAGAAGTCGCCCACCGTTTTGTCGTTTACCTTTAACAAATGTTCATAATTCTTTTCGATGTCCACAGGACTCAGCTTGGCGACGCTGAGGATCTGCTGGGCTTCCAGCAAGCTGAGGCCCCTATGGGTTGGAGGCAGCAGCTGACTGGTGACCGGCCTGGCCCTGGGCATCAGCAGCTGCCTGGCTGGCCGCAAACTCCTGCTGCAAGGCCCGGGCAAAGGCTCTGCCCACCCCCTGGCACACTCATCCCCATGATCTGGGCTAGGTACTTGGCCATGGCGGCCGCTCTGCCACTCGGGGCGGCCTCTGACTTCCGTGGTCCGGTGGCCCCAACTCAAGGGCGGCCGTGGAAAAATATTTTTTAGCCTTAAATAGAGCACGTCCTTTTAAAAACTAGTTGAGAATTTAGTGAAATTTCCGAAAATGTTATGAAATCACTCTTCCACCAAATTTTTCAAAACTACGAATCATAGGGCCCAAATAGTATCCAATATGCACAACAAAGTTTGATAAACATTAATACAAGTGCTAGTGAATCTTAATATTGTTTTGCTTCCTGTATCATTGGTTTCTATCACAATTGTTTTCATTACAGCTTTCTCTTATATTTTATCCTTTTAGTTTCAAGCTATTAGTGAAATATTACTAAATATAACATTTAAATTTAGATAGACTAATCCTTTATTTTATATATCAAAACAAAGTCATGTTGATATTTCTTCACAGTTTTAGTGACAAGAAAGCTATTATAGTGGTCTCACTACATAGGGTTGACATTTGGAAGCTTCTTCATACCAATTATGCTTTTGTTTCTATGTCTATTTCCTTAGATAAACTATTGAATATATTTGCATTTATTTTCCTATTTTAAGCTAAGGATCATTTATTTTAATTTCAAAGGAGAGCGTTAAGAATTATTTAACTTTGAAGAAAAAGTTGAGAACTGAAAACCAGGCACTGATGTATGCCGTCGAGTAGGATTTGGACTCAATAAATCAATCTGATAGAGCAGAACTATCCCAAAGTCTTTCTAGCCTGTAGTCTTTGTGGGAGCACACCACCAGGTCTTTTTCTCTCACAGAGCCTCTGTGTAGATTTGAATTGCTAAATTTCGATTAGCAGCCCAGTGTTTAGCTGGTGCACCATCAGAGATTATTAAAGATAAAAGCAAATAGCAAAATAGAAGATAGATAGCATATATAAATTTAAGTGTGTATTCGTTTTGCATAGTATTGATATAATTTAATCTTATTCTATTGTGATATACATGAAGCAATCAACTTATTGACTTGTGTTATAGTATGATACACCTTAGTCAGTAAGTTAGTGCAGCAATAAATTTACGTTAATAACTATATAAACCCCAAACCTAGTGACCTTTGAGTCAAATCTGACTTAAAAGGTACAAGTGAGTGTGTTTGTTATGTATTTTGTAGCCATGGTTTTACATAATTTTTTGGAAATAGTTTTAATTTAATAAATATTACTTTTTGACATTTAAAATTTGGGGGTTGTCCTGGCAAAGTAAAGTAGAATGAATAAAGATATAGATGAAACAAGGTTAACTATAAATTGTTGAATTTGAGGATGAAGTTATGGGACCACAGTTTCTTCTGTTTTGCTTTGGTTTGATATTTTCTAAGAAAAGGTCACAAATAACTTTAAATATATTTAATTCAGTAGTAACACAAATTTGTAAGGTTTGCTTATATTTATGACTAACCATATTTTAAGATGGGAACTTCAAAAGGTTTAATTATTAAGTTACATTTAGGTACAGCAAAGTTGTTTCCAAATTATATTGATTCTATGTACAACAGAAAGAAGTACAGCTTGGTCCTGCACCATTCTCACAATTATTTCTATGCTCGAGCCGATTGTTTCAGCTACTGGGTCAATCTATTCCATTTAGGAACTTGCTGGGTTTGGTTTTTTTTTGATAATCATTTTTAGGGGCTCATACAACTCGTCACAATCTGTACATACATCATTTGTGTCCAGCACATTAGTACATATGTTGACTTCATCATTCTCACAACACCTGTTTTCCACTTGAGCCCTTGGTGTC
>NW_022103942.1:5218205-5230690 GCF_000313985.2 Echinops telfairi
TAGCCGGGCACCATCAGCTTTCTTCACCGCATTTGCTTATGCACTCATTTGTTTTCAGTGATCCCTTCGACACCTCGTGATTACACAGGCTGATATGTTCTTCCATGTGGGCTTTGTTGCATCTGAGCTAGATGGCCGCTTGTTTACCTTTAAGCTTTTAGGACGCCAGAAGCTAAATCTTTTGATAGCTGGGCACCATCAGCTTTCTTCACCACATTTGCTTATTCATCCGCTTTGTCTTCAGTGGCTGTGTCGGGAAGGTGAGCATAATAGAATGCCAATTTAAAAGAAGAAAGTATTCTTGCTTTTAGGGAGTACTTGAATGGAGGCCCAATGTCCTTCTGCTACCTTAATACTAAACCTATAAATATAGCCGCAAAGATCAATTTCCCCATCCTCATATAGATATATTTGCATATTACATATCTTTATCTAGACCTCTATAAATGCCCTTTGTCTCCCAGCTCTTTCCTCTATTTCCCTTGATTTTCATCCTGTCCCACTATCATGCTCAGTCCCCACTAGGGTTTCAGCACTTCCTCTTTGTTACATTCCCCTTGATCATGCCCTACCAGGCTTCCCACACCCACCTCACCACCAATTTGGATCACTTGTTTTTCCCTTGTCCCTGGGTTTGTTAACAACTCTTCCTTTCCCCCCACGTACCCCTCTCCCATGTCCCCCCGGAACCGTCCGTCCCATTGTTTTCCCCTCCAGGTTGTTCATCCAGTCTATCTTATTTAGACATACCTATGGAGACAATAACATGCACAAAAACAAGACAGAGCAAAACCAAGCAACAATGTACAACAAAACAGCAGCAACAACAAACCACTTACAAAGAACAAATTAAAACACAACATGAAATAAAACCTTGTAGTTAGTTCAAGGATCACTGGCCTTTAGGAGTGTTCTCCAGCCCAGTCTATTGGGGCATCACGCCCTGGCCCCAAAGTCCACCTTCATCATTCCCTGGGGACCTTGTTGCTCCATTCCCTTGCTGTTCCGCTGCACTCCCCCAGTCCCTTGCCTCAGTGTGGCGGGATCAGATCGAGTGCAATTCCCACACTGCGCCTCTGATGTCCCCCGCAGGGCCATGGGTCAGTGAGGGGCATCATGTATCATAATGGGGCTGGCCATTTGGACCTCTCTTTGGACTGGCTGCTCTAATTGGGGTCATCGTCCTCAAGGCCTGGTGGGCCAGGATGTCATGATGCCCTTCTTGAGAAAAGTTAGAAATTTAGTGAAATTTTCAGTAACTTAATACAATCTCTCTTTCGCCTAATATTCCATAGAGCCCTAATCAAAGAAATGTTTTTTCCTGATAACATGTACAAAATTTGTAAGACAAAGTCTCTGTATCTTTGATTCTGAAGAATAATCTGGCTATACTTCCACAGAAATATTTGTTTTCTATTCTGAAAGTCTATGGTTCAACACCATAATTCAAATGCACTAATATTTCTTCAGTCTTCTGTTTTTATTGTTTAGTTTGCATGCATAGGAGACCATGGAAAATAACATAGATGGAGTAGGTACATGTTAGTTTTGGAAGTGTCATCTCTGCTTCTTAATACATAAAACAGTCTTCATTTAAAAACAAGAAATCAAATTGATGTGAAGGAGTATAGACAAAGTGGAGCCCCAAAGCCGACTTGGGGAAGTCTCTCACAGAAGAGCCACATGGAAGGGATTATATATCCAGTGTGTAGTATATCACTGATTAAACATGTAGCTATCCTCTACTTCTTTAATATTCCTCACCCCCCCCTCCACTATTATGGCCTTAGTTTTCCTCACAAAATTTACTAGACCTGCATATATTTATTTGTATAATTAAGATCATTTGATGCGTGAACTTCAAGTTAGATAAAACCCTCAGAAACAGTAATGGGAGTAATGATTCCCTTGGGGTAGAGAAAGAGGGGGTGGGGGAGAGGGGGGAAGGGTAACTGCTAGCAATGATGATTGTATAACCCCACTCTAGGGGAATGAACAACAGATTTGTAGGCAAATGGATACATTGAATGGTGTAAAATATGGCAATAATAGTAATGTAACATATTAAGGGTGCAGGGGGGTCATAGGGTAGGGGGAAGGGATAAAGGGGAGCTGATATCAAAAAATTCAAGAAAAAATAAAATGTTTTGAAAATGATGGTGGCAGTAATTGTAAAACCATGTTTGATCTATTGGAACTATGGATTGTTATAATATCTGTAAGAGCTCTCAATAAAATGATTAGAAAAAAAAAGTCTTCAGCAGATTTTCCCAGTGCACTACATCGTTTCATTTCCTGATTGCTGATTCTATGGATATTGATCGTGGATACAATAAAATTCAAATCCTTGATAACCTCAATATTTTCTCCATTTATCATGATTTTATCTATTGGTCCAATTTTGAGTATTGATGTTTTCTTTAGGTTGAAATCGTATTTTAGGCTGTAGTTTTTATCTTCATCAGTAAGTGCTTCAAGACTTCCTCCTTTTATCAAGCAGAGTTGTGTCATCAACATCTTCCAGATTAATTAATGGGTCCAATCCTGATGCCCTGCTTTTCTTCATAATGCCCAACTTTTTAAGATTGTTTTCTCATCATAGAGAGAATAAGTATGGTAAAAGGTACAATAATATCACATACATTCCCTGATTTTAAACCTTGAAGCAACACTCTGTTTTGTTCTAATGACTGTTTGTTGGTCTATGTATGGGTTTCATATGAGTACGAATATTTTTCTGGAATTTCCGTTCTTTGCAATGTCATCCACAATGTGCTATGATCCATGCAGCCTAATACATTTGTGCAGTAAAGAAAACAGAGGTAAACATATTTCTGGAGACCTTTTCTTTCAACCAAAATCCATTTAAAATCATCCTTTGTCCAAGTAATTTTCTATATAGGATTTGAATTTATATTAGTTCTCTGTCAGTATACACCTGAAAAACATTTTAAAGTTATTTTCAGGACATGTTTACATTCAAGTGATATTAATAATATTGTTTTATTATTTCCACATTCTGTTGGACCATCTGTCTTTGGAATGGACAAACATATGGATATTTACCAATTGGTTGGTCAGGTAGTTGTTTCAAAATTTTCTTGGCATAGATGTGTGAATGTGTCCAGTGTTGCATTCATATTTTGAAATATCTTAATTATGTTGTATCTTGTCAATTCCTGGAGACTATTTTTGGACAATTATTTCAGTAGAGCTTGGACTTCTTTCTTCAATGCCATTGGTTCTTGATTAAATACTACCTTCTCAAACAGATAAGCACTGCAATTGTTTGTGTTAGAGTTACTCTGTGAATTCCTTCTATTTTTCTTTTGATGCTTTTTGCATCATTCAGTATTTTGCCTATAGAATCGTTCAGTCTTATAACTTGAGCTTTCAATTTGTGCTTTCGTTCTTTCACTGAAATAAATGTTGGACTACTTATTTCTCTTTCTTTCCTTTGTCTTCTTGAACCTCCCTTTGAAAACTTGTGTTAAACTCTTTACCACAGCATTTTTTTCTTCTTTCACTTTGTTTTTGTTTGGTGGCATCAAGTATGAAGCATTGCCAATTCCTGCACCATCCTCACAATGGTTCGAATGTTTGAGCTGATTGTTGCTGATGCTGTGTCAATTCATCTCGTCTAGGGCCTTCTTCTTTTTCACTGCCCCTCTGCTTTACCAAGCATGATGTTTTTCTCCAGAGACTTGTTTCTCCTGCTAATATTTCAGTCTGAAATACATGAGAAAAAGTCTCATAATCCTTGCCTCTAAGAAATATTCTGGTTGTACTCCATCCGAAACAGATTTGTTTGCCCTTTTGGAAGTACATTGTACTTTCAATATTCTTTGACAGCACCGTCATCCAAATGCATCTATTCTTCAGTCTTCCTTATGCACTGTCTTTATAATCCCACCCATTTGCTTTCCTTATATAGATAATTATTTAAATCTAAGGAAAACAACAAACAACAATGCATCAACTATGTTCATATAAAACTGAGAGACTTTAATCTAAGGTAAAGTAGAGATTATTCAAATGTTAGATTAAATTAACATTGGGTCCAGACGGAGATCATTTTAAAAGATGTTACATCCCATCTTAAGCATAGCTCCTAAACACCACTTTACATTATTCTTTGTCTGATGTACGGGTTCTTGATATTCCTAGCCTATGTGACTTGAGGATTCACTGGAGATTCAATCCACATAGGCACCCTGCAAGTGGATTTTGGTCTGCTACTATCATCTATAGCTTTCCATAAACTGGGTGTTTGAATGCGACATGGATACCAAACTCTTCTCCAGGTTTAGATCTTATTATTCGCTATTTGTGGATCATACAGGCTAATCTATTTCTTCCATGCAGACTTAGCTGGCTCCTAACTCTGATGCCATATAATCTGAGACAAAACTTTAAGACCCTGAATGCTATTTTACTGAGCGCTGGGCATCATCTGATTTCTTCACCATATTTTGCTATGGCACCCATGTGCTCAGTGGTCTCCTCATGCAGGTGGTTATCATGCAGAGCAATGCCATAAGAACTAATTATTTTTATATTAAGGCTATGATCAAATGAGAGTTCAGAATCCATTCATATGACTATTGTTTCTATAAATCCTTGGTTTGATTTTAGAGATTTTATGGTAGTACATTAAAATCATCTCCTTGGGGTTTAAAGCAACTCTTTGACAGTAACAGTTTAGTCAAATGTAAATAACTGCTGAGCAAAGAATTCCACACATTTGTTAGATTTATCAAGGAACCCTGGTGGCATACTGGTTACCAATTGGGCTGTTAATTGCAAAGTCAGCAGTTTGAAATCACCAGCTGCCTTGCAGGAAAAAGAGGAGGCTCTCTAATTAGGTACAGAGTTACAGCATTGGAACTACAGAGTCAGTTCTACTTAGCCCCATACATTTGCTATGATTCCAAATTAACTCAATGACTGTGAGTTTTGTCTTGTTTTGTTTTGTTTGGTCAAATTTAGCAGACTCTATTACAAGAACGGTTGACTTGTATATCCCCAAGATGTGGGTGATTGATTACTAGTCACATACTACTCACATACTATGAGGGTTGGAGATATGGCATTATTTTCAGTGACCCCGATTTACAAGGGTAGAACTCTGCCTGGTAGAATAACACTTATCACATAAAGGCAGAACGAGCATGAAAAAAAAAACATATATATTTTGGTTCCAGGTCACCATTCATTAGGAACACTCACAGCAGTAAATTTGAAAGCAGCCGAAGTCCAATGGCCACCCATTCCTTAACCTTGGAATAGGGATTTTCTGCTTCATCTTCCACTATGGCTATTCAACTTAAAGTTCAAGGGTGTTTCTGTTCCTTGGTTCTGTTATAAGTGAGTTTAAAGTAACATCCAACTTTTTTAGTGGAGTTGCCAATTTGTGTCTTTTTGTTGTGGTCTATTACATGTGGTGTGTACCTCAGAAGTTGTCTATAGCACATTGTCTGGGTCACTTGGGGGGTTGGTTATAAACTATGATATATGTGCCCAGTTAAGAACATAACAATGATGAGAAATACAACTTTCCTCTAGTTCCTAAATGTTTCTTCCCCGCTCCCACTACCATGACTCGAATTCTATCTTGCAAGACTGGCTAGACCAGAGGATGCACACTGGTACAGATAGGAACTGAAAATACAGGGAATCCAGGACGGATGAGCCCTATAGGACCAGTGGTGTGAGTGGCAAAACAGGGAGGGTAAAGGGAGAATGGGTAGGAAAGAGGGAACCGATTGCATGGAACTGTGTGTGATCTCCTCCCTGGGGGACAGACAACCGAAAAGTTGATGAAGGGAGACGTCGGACAGGGCAAGATATGACAAAATACCCATTTATAAACTATCAAGGGCTCATGAGGGAGGGGGGAGCGGGGAGGGAGGGGAAAAATGAGGACCTAATGTTGGGGGTTTAAATGGAGAGAAAATGTTTTGAGAAACGATGTACAAATGCGCTTTACACAATTGATGTGTGTATGGATTGGGATAACAGTTGTATGAGCCCCTAATAAAATGTTAAAAAAGAGAGAAAAAAAAAGAACATAACATAGGGTTCACTTCCCGTTTGGGGTCTCTACAAGCAATATTAAGTGTTTTCCCAATGAAGAGAGCCCCACGTAACCCAATCACCATCCAAAGGGCAATAGCCCCTTCCAATGAAAATATGAGCTCCCTATCCTCTTGAACTGATCTACCTGTAAAATTCACAGATTTCTGTCATAGGATTCTCTGTTGATTTGGGGTTATTGTAGAACACTGCTAGATGGCAGGAATTGATTAGTCATCTCCCCACACATGGGAAACTGACCCCATCTGTCTTGAGGTATTTTTTTAAGGGGGCTATACATAGTTTATGGGAGTGGGGTAGGCAAAGTACCTCATTGAATGGGGGACCAGATTAGAAGGCAAATGTCCCAAGAACAGTCTTTACCTTGGTTTTTATCCTTACCGTAGTGGACTCATACAATATTTATAGTTTTGTGATTGACTAATTCCACTCAGCATAATGATTTCCAGATCCCTCCATGCCATGTGATATTTCATGGTTTCAACACTGATTTTAGGGATGCATAGTACTCCATTGCGTGTATGTACTACAATTTCTTTATCTATTCTTCAACTTATGAGAATCTGAGTAGTTTCCAACTTCTTGCTACTAAGAATATGGGAAAACATATTTCTGTTTGTTTTTTTTTCTTTTACTTCTTTGGGGTATGTATTGCTGTGTCATATGGTATTTCTATTTCCAGTTATTTCAGGTAGCACTATATCAGTTTCCATAATGGTTGTAAAAGTAATATCAACAGTGTATGAAAGTTTCAATCTCTCCAGATTTTGTTGTTTTCTCCCTCCCTTCTCTCCCTTTTTTTTTTTTTAATTTGGCTATCATTGTGGGTTTAAAGTGATATCTCATAGTTGTTTTGTTTTGCATATCCCAGATGGCTAGTGACCTAAGTCTTTCCTTGTGTGTTTGTCTATCATTCAAGTGTCTTTTTGTGAATTCTCTGTCCATGTCTTTTGCCCACCTTTTAAATGGATTATTTGTTTTCTTTGTTTTAATTTTCTTCAATTTCACCCTGAACATATATATGAGCAATTCATGGTCTATTCCCAGCCTCCTTTTAGCTGCTGATACTGAGCTTCTCCATCGTCTCTTTCCACAGATGTGCTCAATTTGATTTCTGTGTGTGTATTCCATCTGGATAAGTCAATGTGTATGGATAAAGTTTGGTGTTTTCTTTCTTTCTGGTCTTTTTAAAAAATCGTTTTAGTGGGGGCTTGTACAACTCTTATCACAATCCATACATAGATCTATTGTATGTCAAACACATTTGTACATTTGTTGTCCTCATCATTCTCTAAACATTTGCTTTCTACTTGAGCCCTTGCTATCAACCCCTCATTTTCCCCTCCCTCCTGTTCTCCACTCCCTCATGAACCCTTGATAATTTAAAAATTACTATTATTTTGTCATATTTTACACTTTCCGATGTCTCCCTTCACCCACTTTTCTGTTGTCCATTGCCCAGGGAGGAGGTTATATGTAGATCCTTATAATCAGTTCCCCCTTTCTACCCCACCTTCCCTCCACCCTCCCGGTATCACCACTCACACCACTGGTCCTGAAGGGATCATCTGTCCTGGATTCCCTGTGTTTCCGGTTTCTATCTGCACCAGTGTACATTCTCTGGTCTAGCCGGATTAATGATTTCTTGTTTTCTTCATATGTGATGTTCTTGATATAATCCCACAATTCAACTGGTCTTCATTAATTAATGTTCAATGCATAAATCCATTCTTGAGATAATCTCTAAATTCAGCTGGCATATATATGAAGGTGTTCTAGTTCTCGTGCATTTATTTCACTTTTCTTCAGATTCAACTTAAATTTCAAAGGAACAATTGATGGTCAGTTCCACAGTCAGCCCATGACTTTGTCCTGAGTGATGGTATTCATCCACTCCATCATTTCTTTTCACAGATGTAGTTGATTTGATTTGTGTGTTTCTTCAATTAAGATTTATGTATAAAGTAGGGTAATCAGTTATGCTGTTGAAAAACAATTATTTTCAAAGAATAGGTTTTTGATCTAACAAAATTTTATATAGAATCTCAGGCATTATTTGTATCACTTTGGGTTCATTTTCCAACTACCTATTCTTTGTGCTTATGTCAATAAATTTGGAGGATCCCGGGAAGATGGCCGCCAGATATGTAGCTCACACCCGGAGCTCTGAGGAGATCAGTGAGTGGGGACAGTGGCGGGCGGAGTAGGGGGTACCAAATTTGTCTGTTTGATTCCCAAGACCACTCAGAGCATCTCTCGGACCCAGAGGTGGACTCCCACCCATAGCCAGGGCTCCGCACGGACACCTGTGGTCTCTGGCGCTGCCCTCCATGTGCACACTCTGCCAGGACCTGTGTCAAAAGGCAGCCAGGTGCATGGCCGAGGCTGCGCCCACCTAGGCACTCCGCACAAAACCACCAGTCAGTAACTTCCACTCCGCCTCAGGGAAGTCAGGGCCCGTGTGTGCTCCAACCAGCAAACCTCACCACCCGCTGCATATTTGGGTCCCACCTGGGCACCTCTCATGGTCCAGTAAGCCAGACCCTCCCCCCTTCTCCCAGGAGGGGTGCCTCTGGCGCCACAGCCAGGCAGAAGGCAGAAACTGAGGACCTGCCTCTGGCCTCCCAGGAAACCTCCAATCAGACCTTCCTGCACCCTCAGAGGACACAACCCAGAGGAGTCTGCCCCATCATTGTGCTTCTTGCAGATCCGCCAGCCAGTCCCCTCCCTGAGCCTCCCCCCAACCCACACCCCTATACACACGCATGCCTGTAGGCGCAAGCGTGCACATGGGTACACACACAAATGCACTCAGAGATCCCCATCCTGCCACATTGCTGAAGGCTGTCCAGGAAGAGGACCCAAGTCTGGCAGAACTTTCTGCAGCTGCAGCATAGGAACCCAAGCTTTGGGGACTTTATCACTGCTTCCTCGTTTCTCCCTGCTCACTCTGCCCCACCCTCTTGGCTCCAAGCAGTGAAATTTGCACACCAGTTGTGGCCCCCTTCTCACCTGCCTACCTGAGGGAAGTGCCCCTAGCCAGAAACAGATAACCCAATCCCCAACTCATCCCCTAAATACGCTCCCCTGCACTGGGGCCAATATTTTCTATCAGACCACAGTTTGCACAGCTGTCAACAGCCCCTAAGGAGACCTGAAGGTGGCTGGAGCACAAACTATAGGAAAAGGCGAGGGAATCCTCAGCAGGACAAAGGTGATGCACAACCCCTTAAAGCAGTGGGCTAAAAGCAGCCAGCTGAAGCACCAACCTCCCAAAGAGAGCTCAGGGCTCTGAGACACCTGGGAAAATGACACCAAGTGCTCACAAATTGAACCAAAAACATCAAGCTTCTTTCACAGCTTAAAAAGAAAAGAGAAACAAAATCCAATGCCAGAGGACCACCTGGACTTAACAACAGTCATAGAAAGGGCAGAGGTTGACCTCCCACAAAAAGAAATCTTCAGAATGCTGCTTGGAGCCATACACGACATGAGGGAAGCACTACAGAAAAAAAGATGAAATGATAGAGGAATTAAAGGCTATGCACCAAATGGAAATACAGGAGTTAAAGGGCGAGATAACAAAAACTAACAGCAAATTCACGGACTTCACCCAGAGAATGGAGGAGGCAGAGAACCGCACCAGTGACTTAGAAGATTCACAAACAGAAATTAATAAACGTGAGAAAAAGTCTAACAAGTCCATCAGAGAAGCTGAAGAAAACTTCAGATCTATGTTTGACTCTATGAGGAAGAACAACATCAGAATTATCGGCGTCGAGGAAGAATCCATATCAAGGAAACCAACATCCAAAATAGTGATGGAATGCTTGGAGAAAAACTTTCCTAACTTAATGAACGAAAACCAGGCAACTATCCAGGAAGCTGAAAGAATGCCAGCTAGACTGAATCCCCAGAAGAAGTCACCAAGACATATAGTTGGTAAACTATCCAGCTATGAGGAAAAGGAGAGGATTATGAGAGCAGTTAGAGAAAAACAGGCAACCACATATAAAGGCAAGCAGATAAGAATATGCACAGACCTGTCAGCAGACACTATGACGAAGAGGAGACAGTGGAGCAGCATATTCAGAAAATTGCAGGAAAATAACGCAAACCCAAGAATATTCTATCCCGCCAAACTATCTATCAAAATAGATGGAGAAGTAAGAGTCTTCCCGGACAAGGAAAGCCTCAAAGAATATGCTAAAAGGAACCCAGCACTACAAAAGATCCTCGCTGACCCAGTATGGGCAGAAGAACAACACTCACTAAGTACATGCAAGAGACCACCACACAGAACAACTCCACCTAGAGATCATCAAAGGGAAAACAGCCCCCAAGATAAAACTGGTTCAACGATGGAAAGAAGGCAAGAATGAACCGCAAACACACATATGCACGATCCACGGAAAAGAAATGGAGATAGGAAAGCACTCAACACATGAGAGATACAATGACATCACAGGGTCCACAGATAGATGCAATAACCCTGAATATTAATGGGTTGAGCTCAGACCTTAACAAACAGAGGCTAATAGACTGGCTTGGAAAACACAAACCCTAAATCTGCTGCCTACAGGAAACACATCTCAACATTACAGATAAAAACAGTCTGAGAATCAAAGGGATACATTATCAGGCAAACTCTAATTCAAAAAGAGCAGGGGTTGCAATCCTAATCTCAGATAAAATGGACCTCCAAGTGGAAACCATAAAGAGAGATAAGGATGGACACTATATAATGCTCAAGGGAGCATTACATAAAGAACCAATAAGCATCCTAAACATTTACTCGCCAAATAAGCATCCAGCAAATATGTCAAGCAAACACTTCAAAGGATGAAAAAAGAAATCACAGCCTCAACAATTATAGTAGGTGACTTCAGTACACTGCTCTTTGAGAAAGATAGATCACTCGGAAAGAAACTCAACAAGGAGACTAGAGATATAAAAACTACAATTAGACCATTTGACCTGATAGATATCTACAGAGCTCTCTACCCAAACAAAAAAGAATTCACATTCTATTCTGCTCCACATGGCACATTTTCTAAAATAGACCACATGCTAGGGCGTAAGTCAAATCTACATAAATTCAAGCACATTGATATCATACAGCCTTCTCTCTCTGACCACTGTGCCAGAAGATTGGAAATAAACCAAAGGAAGATAAAGAAAGTAAGGGCAAACCATTGGAGAATGAATAACTCTCTACTGCAAAAGGAGAGCATACTCACTCTCAGATCAAAGATGAAATTAGAAAATTTCTAGAAACCAACGAGAATGAAAACACGACATACCAAAACTTATGGGGCATAGCAAAGGCAGTCATCAGAGGTAGTATCATAACAATACATGCACACATAAAGAAGGAGGAGAGGCATATGATTGATATACTGACACAAAATTTACAGCAACTAGAGCGGAGTCAGCAAGAAAATCCAACTAACAGAAAAATAAAAGAAATAATAAGAATTAGATCTGCTATTCAGGAGAGAGAAAATAAGAAAACTATGGAAAAAATCAAGGCTGCTAAAAGTTGGTTCTTCGAACGGATAAATCGAATCAACAAACTTCTCACAAATTTGACTAAAGAAAGGAAGGAACACATTTCAATAGCAAGGATGAGGGATCAAAGAGGGAATATTACAATGGACCATAGTGAAATCAAAAGGATAAGTACACAGTACTAAGAAGGACTGGGCTCCAATGAATTAAAAAACTTGGAAGACATGGACGAATTCTTAGAAAAACTATCCCTCCCCAGATTAACCCCAATGGCCATTGAAACCTCAACAGACCCTTTTCAGTAGAAGAAATAGACAAGGCTATCAAAGAATTAAAAACTAGGAAGGCTCCAAGACCAATGGATTCAAGGGTGAATTTTATCAAGCATTCAGGGAAGAACTGACACCGATCCTACACAATCTCTTCCAGAACATAGAAAAAGATGGCAAACACCCAAATACCTTCTATGAAGCTAGTATAACTCTGATACCTAAACCGGGCAAGGATCCCACAAGAGTTGAGAACTACAGACCAATTTCCTTAATGAATATCGATGAAAAAATACTTAACAAAATACTAGCCAAGGTAATACAAAAATATATTGTCACTTGGTCACCATGACCAAGTGGGATTCATACCAGGGATGCAGGGATGGTTCAACCTATGAAAGACCATAAGTATCATTTGTCATATTGAAACGAAGAAATGTAAGAACCACATGATAATATCAATAGATGCAGAAAAAGCGTTCGACAACATCCAACACCAGTTGATTTTTAAGACACTCAAGATGATAGAAATGGAAGGAAAATTCCTCAATACAATACAAGCTATATATGAAAAACCAACAGCCAATGTGGGAGTCAATGGAGAAAAGA
>NW_022103942.1:5232299-5258122 GCF_000313985.2 Echinops telfairi
CCAATGTTCATCGCGGCACTGTTCACAATTGCAAGGAGTTGGAAACAGCCCAAATTTCCATCAACAGACGAATGGATTATAAAAAACTCTGGTACATACATACAATGGAGTATTATGCAACCCTAAAAAGCAGTGATGAACGCATGAAGCACACCGCTGCATGGGAATAATTGGAAGAAATTATGCTAAGTGAAGTAAGCCAAACATAAAAGGACAAGTACTACATGAGTCAGCTGAGGTCAGCTAAAAAAAATTTGTTTTTCAAAAAGGGCATAGGGAAGAAGATGCTGCATACATATGTCCCTGGAGAGAGATCCAGGTAATATGGCAGGGGCCAGACTAAACCCAGGGATACAAATGGGATACATATGGTAGCCCATTAAAAGGGAGGAGGGAAAAAGGTATGGGTAGCCGGGGAAACAGGGCATTAACCCACACAGGGGGAGGGTGTTGATTGTGTCTCCACAGGGAAAGAGGGACCGGACTTCAACCCGGAGCTCCAAGACAGGAAAGCTGCACACTGTCATGAAGCCAGAATGGATGGAGGGGCCTGAGCGGCCGGCCCTATTACCAGTTGGGTGCACGGCACCACCCTCCCCCAGGGCGGATTCACTTCAGAGGATAGCACTGAAGCTGCAGCTCAGGAAGAGGGGAAAGGGGACTGGTCTGGTCGGAGCTCATGTGAGTCAATGAGGGTGGCGAAGAGGAAGAAAAGGAAAGAGTGGAGCACATCCTGGCTCACCGAGCCCTGCGGACAATGTGCCTTTTCAGAACAGCGATGCACGGAGATGACCACGGGGCTGGCCCCACCACAGGACACAGCATTCCTTGATGACCCATTGCACCACTGGGGACAGCACTGGAGACAAATGATGGGAATTGTACCCGCCATGAGCTCACCACGCTGAACGCCAGCCTCTGGGGGCATGCATCAGAGCAGCGTGGGGAGCATAGCGGTGAGGTCCCCAGGGATAGAGGCGGTGCCGGGGCATGGCTCCCCACCAGACTTGACTGGAAAGCACATGTGAAGGAAAACAAACAGACCCTGAGCTATTCATACGGTTATATATGTATGCATGTGTGTGTATGTTGTAGTTGTATCCATTGTTTTACTTTCTGGTGTTGCTTTGTTGCACTCAGTCTGATGATGGGACATAGCATGTCTACCTGGAAGGGATAGGTGGGATAAACAAGTCAGAAGAGAGAACAACGGGATGACAGATCCGGGGAACATGGGGGTAGGGGAGGCAGGGGAAAAGAAGAGGACTTTAACAAGCACAGGGCCAAGGGAACAACAAGTGATCCAAAATCAATATCAGTGAGGGTGCAGGAGGCCTTGCAGGACTGGATCAAGGGCAATGTAACCGAGAGGAATGCCTAAGACCCAAATGAAGGCAGAACATGATAGTGGGACAAGAGGAAAGTACAAAGAAATAGAGGAAAGAACTAGGAGGCAAAGGGTATCCATAGAGATGTAAATAGAGGCATATAAAGATTTTACATGCCGTATATTTATGTACGGCGAGGGGAAAATAGATCTATGTACATATATTTATAGGTTGAGTATTAAGAAAACAGATGGACAGTGAGCCCCTGCACAAGTACTCCCCCAACATAAGAACACTTTGTTCTAACAATTCGTCAGTCTGAAATGCTCACCTGCCTGGCATGATCGCTGAAGACAATGGGTGGTGAAGAAAGGGGATAGTGTTTGGCCACCAAAAGATATAACACGTGAAGTCACTGAAGACAATGGGTGTAAAAGCAAGCATGGTGAAGAAAGCTGATGGTGCCCAGCTACCAAAAGATATAGCACCTGAAGCCTTAAAGACCTGAAGATAAACAAGCAGCCATCTAGCTGAAAGACAACAAAATCGACATGGAAGAAGCACACCAGCCTGTCCCTACTCAATCACTGAGGTCAAAGTGGTGCTTTAGCAAAAATGGTGAAGAAAGCAGATGGTGCTAGGCTATCAAATTATACAGCATCTGGGGTCTTAAAGGCTGGAAGACAAACAAGTGGCCATCTAGCTAAGAAACAGCAAAACCCACAAGGAAGAAGCACACCAGCCTACCCCGACACGAATGCTGAAGACAATGCGGGTACATAAGCAAATGTGGTGAAGAAAGCTGATGGTGGCAAGCTGTCAAATTACACAGAATCTGGGGTCCCACATGCTGGAAGATAAACAAAGGGCCATCTAACTGAGAAATAAAAAAGCCCACATGGAAGAAGGTCACCAGCCTGTAAGCTGACAAGGCAGCGAAGGGGTCAGGTATCAGGCACAAGGACCAAAAAAAAAAAAAATAGTTATAACATTGTGAATGAGGGGGAGTGCAGAGTGGGGACCCAAGGCCCATCCTGGCGAAATTGGACATCCCCTTGCAGAAGGACTGCCTGGAGGAGAGGAGCCAACAGAGTGCAGTGTAGCAATGACAAAATATGCAATTTTCCTCTAGTTCTTAAATGCTTGCTCCACCCCACTACCATGATCCCAATTCTACCTTACATATCTGGCTGGACCTGAGGATGTGCACTGGCACAGATAGGAACTGGAAATACAGTGAACCCAGGACAGATGAACCGCCCCCCCCAGGACCAGTGGAGAGAGTGGCAATAGCGGGAGCATGGAGGGAAGGAGAGGGGGAAAGGGGGAACAGATGACAAGGTCTACATATGGCCTCCTCCCTGGGGGGCGGACAGCATAGAAGTCGGTGAGGGAAACGTTGGATGGGGTAAGATATGATAAAATAATAATTTATAAATTATCAAGGGGAAGGGGGGAGGGGGGAGCAAGGAGAGAGGGAGGGGGTAAAATGAGGAGCTGACACCAAGGGCTCAAGTGGAAAACAGGTGTTGTGAGAATGATGAAGTCAAGATATGTACTAATGTGCTGGACACAAATGATGTATGTACGGATTGTGATGAGTTGTATGAGCCCCTAATAAAAAAAAGAGAAGATAAAAAAAAAGAAAAGAAATTTGAATACATCTACTTGGATGTAAAAGTCCATATTTGTGTCCATTACATAGAGAGATGAACATACAGAATATTCTAGATATTGAACAGTATCAATCATATCACACAAATGTAAGATTTTGCTGAATATAATTTGAAAAACATGCAGTGGTACATCAACTAGGAGCTGCAAAATTCAAACAGGATAAAAAAGAATACATGGAATGAGGGATATCATTGCTGACAGCAAATGAAACTTTGCTGAAAGCACTGATTACCACAGAGAGGTGTACTGTGTTTTATTGACTTAGAAAAGGCAGTCAGCTATGAATGACACTGAAAATACTTGAAATTCCAGAATACTTAACTTTGTCCATGGGGGACCCATAAATAGACAAAGAAGAATTCACATACTGCATGGTTTAAAATCTGGAAATGTATGTGTTAATATTGTATCTTTTCACCAGAAATATTCAATCCATTTGTTGTTGGGTGCTGTCAACTTGATTGTGACTTATAGTGACCTTTATTCAATAGAAGGAAATACTTCCCAATCCTGAGCCACCTTCACAATTGTTGTTATGTGTGAGCCCAATGATATAGTCACTGTGTCAATTTCATTGTGGGTCTTCTTTTTATTATCTTTCTACTTCATTAAGCATGATGACTTTTTCAGGGACTTGTCTCTCCTAAAACATGTTTGAGCAATATAAGACGAAATCTCCCCATTCTTTCTCTTAGGGAGCATTCTGACTATACACCTTCCCAGATAGATTTATTTATTTTTCTTCTAAGGAAATAATCTGATTAGCCAATAATCTGAGTAAATAATTCATATGCTGAGCTAATAATCCTAGAAGCTACACTATATAAAGAATAATGTAGTATCAAGTTTGGAGGATGACTTATTGACAACCAGTTTCAACTTTAAATTGTAAATGAGCCATAGTCTATTCTGCAGTCATCTCCTGGACTTGTTCTGAAAAGTGAAATTGAGCTTTTTTTATCCCCTCCTTTCGGAGATATATGCCTTTGATTCCTGGAAAGATCTACAAAACTAGTTGTTGTTTATATTGTTGAGAAATGGGCCAATTAAGTCGTTACTCTTAAAAAATTCGGTCATTTCATCTCCAGTGTGATTTCTACAAACAAAGCCAAACATAATTGTCAAACATTAATCATTTTTCCAACTTTTACATTACAATCATTTGTAATTATCAATGCTACATTGTTTTTAAAGCAAAAAGGAAAACATAGGGCAATAAAAATGATCAGTATGTCTTAACTGAAGGAATGTTAGATAAAAATTCAAGTCTCCAGTAACAATATTGAAAAATTTAATGGGCAAAATATTGAATCATGCAAAACACATCAAAAGAAGATGTGTAACTCTGCAACAATTTCAGGAAGTAGTAATATCATCAAGAACCAGAGATACTGACGAACGATGTCCAGGCTGCACTGATAGCATTGACAAAGGTGAGGCTCAAGGAATTATGCAGTACTAATCAAAATGTTTCAACAATTGTATACCAGGTTCATTTGTCTATGCCAAGAAATTTGAAAGGCAACTACCTGACCATGCAACTGATACAGATCTGTTTTCGTGTCCATTACAAAGCAAGGCGATCCAGTATATTGTTGAAATTGTTGAACAATATTAATATAGCATGAAAATAATATTTTTAAAATAATTCAAAAATGGTTGCAACAGTATATCAACTATCAAAAATTCAAGCAAGAGTCAGTGAAAAAAAGGGATATCATTGCTAGTGTCTGATAAAACTTGATTGAAAACAGATAATACTAGAAAGATCTTTACTTGTCTTTTACTGACTATGCAAAGGCATTTTAGTATGTGGAAAAATTATAAATACCATTGTGAAGGATTGGAATTGTGGAAAACTTAATTGTGCTCATACAGAACATGTATAGACAAAAAAGCATTCATTTGAATATATTAAGAAGATACTCATTTAAAATCAGAAAGGGGTTGTATTCCATCTCCATATTTTATTAAATTATATCCCTACAAATAATCTGAGAAGTTGGAATATATGAAGAAGAATAAAGCAAGATGCGAAACAAACTATGATTTATAGATGGCACAATTATAATAGATATTTTACTGTGATTTTTAAATTATAAATTATTTTATACTGTTTCCTGAATCAGAGAATGGAGTACTTATGTTCTAATCCTATTTCAACCACTTATTACCAAACTGCTTTCAAGCCCCTGGGCCATAGATGCATGATCATAATGAGCACACTTGTTTTCTCTGCAAGTAACATACATAGGCTGCTTATTAAATGTGGTTTTTATGACGACTCCATAAACAATACCTCAAGAGTTGCTTTTGAATTTTTTAGAACACTAAAGAAATACAAAATGTTATTTTTTCTTCCGCTGACAAACATAGGTACTTGATTTTATCCTTCACTGCTGCTTTTGTAGCACCTTTCCCTCTATAAAATCAGACAAAATACACATAAGCTCAAGATAATGGCTCACTCTAGGTGCCAAGGAAAACATTTCTACTAATGAATTTTGGTACAAAATTTATCCAAGTGGATCAACGGGTATGTTCCTATATGTGAACAGAAGATAACCCAGAGCATACCACTTTATTTTATTTTTAACTTTAAGTTTTGTTTACATATAATTCACATATTATAAAATGCAATGGTTTAAATGTATTAAAAAGGTGTATGTAATCATCACCACAATCAATTTTACAATTTGCTCATTATTATTAGCTTCCAACCTCCATTTCCATTTCCCCCAACCTCTATTGCCATAAACCTAAAAAAAAACCTTATTAATTCAATGACGGTCTTTCTATATTTACCAATCCTGGATTTCATGTAAATGAAAAACATACAACAAAACACTTGCAAGTCTGGCTAGACCAGAGGATGCACACTGGTACAGATAGGAACTGAAAATACAGGGAATCCAGGGCGGATGAGCCCTACAGGACCAGTGGTGTGAGTGGCGAAACAGGGAGGGTAAAGGGAGAATGGGTTGGAAAGAGGGAACCGATTATAAGGAACTGTGTGTGACCTCCTCCCCCAGACAACCGAAAAGTGGGTGAAGGGAGACGTCGGACAGGGCAAGATATGACAAAATACCCATTTATAAACTATCAAGGGCTCATGAGGGAGGGGGGAGCGGGGAGGGAGGGGAAAAATGAGGACCTAATGTCGGGGGTTTAAGTGGAGAGAAAATGTTCTGAGAATGATGTACAAATGAGCTTTACACAATTGATGTGTGTATGGATTGTGATAACAGTTGTATGAGTCCCTAATAAAATGTTAAAAAAAAAGAGTTGTATGATCCCCCAATAAAATGATTTAAAACAAGCAAACAAACAAAAATTAACAAAATAAAGCAGAGAAAAATATCAGTAGAAAAGAAAGCAGAAAATAATAAAAACTGGAACAAATATAAAATGAGTCAAAAGAAGGTACAAATGATAAAGTGGGAAATTTTAACCTGAATAAATCTGCATTAATTTATTTCCAATGCACTTTCTTTGATAGCAACGCTATTCACATCCCTAGTCAATAGTCAAAGGTAATCTATGTGGAGATTCTGAAAATGGATTTTAGGCTTTTAGTATTGTCCATAGCTTTCTACAAACTAGGTGCTCGAAATTTAGGCTCTAATACAGTTCCCTCCTCTAGATATGTATTTTATTATTTACAATTCTTGGATCACACTGGCTGATGTGCTTCTTGCATGTGGACTTAGTTGACATCTCTCTTACATGGCTGCTTATTTTAAGACAAGCTTTTAAGACCCATAGACACTATTCTTTCAGAGAGCCGGCAACTATCTGATTTCTTCACCACACTTTGCTATGGCATCCATATCTTCAGTGATTTCTTCATGAGGACAAGTATTGTGTAGTGGCAAGTCATAAGAACTAGTTGTTGGCAAACAATTGGAGGATGAATAACTCTGTTGCAAAAGTAGTGTGTACTGCCCCAGATCAGAGATTAAATTAGGGAATTTCTAGAAACCAACAAGAATGAGAATATGATGTACCAAAATCATTGGGACACAGCGAAGGCAGTGAGTTAGTTAAAGTTTATTGTGCCAATCTGGCCAATAAACACATGTGGGGTTAATTGAAGGGTGGAGAGATAAATGGCTCGGTGAGCCTCCCCTTTCTAGTTCTCAGGTCTCTTGCTTTGTGATGGTGGGACCAGGCTGCAGCTGTCTTAGCCAGTTCTCTGCTACTGCTGGCCAGACTCATTTTCTGCAAGACAGCCCCAAGGAGAAGCAGAATGGACCTACCCCTATGCATCCCTGGGTGCTGGTGGAGCTGTTTGGAGACCCCTGCCAGCACTGAGATGTTTACACGCTCACCGATTTGGCTTTCCTCCTGCAGTCGGCATCATTGCATGTGTTTTGTGAGATGGAGGAGGACTTTGTGGATTGGTGTCAGACATGTGAGTTAATGTTAGACTTGTGGGCTTGGGAAGAAGCACTGGGTTGGGATGTTTTCTTGTTGTGCACTTACCCTTTATATAAAGCTCTCTCTTATACATATGAGTTTCTGTGGATTTGTTTCTGTAATGTACCCAGACTAACACAGACAGTTATCAGAGGAAGTTTGATAACAATACATGCACTGGAAAAAGGAAGAGAAACTTCTGATTAATACTGTGACACAGAGCTTACAGCAATTAGATCAGAGTAAACAGGACAATCCTACTAATAGCAAAAGAAAAGAAATAATAAAAATCAGGGCTGAGATTCATGACAGGGAAAACAAGAAACCTATGGGGAAAATGCAGCTAAAATTTGTTTTTTTGAAAGGATTAACAGAATCAACAGACTGCTGGAAAAACTAACTGTGTTAGTCTGAGTAGAATAGAGAAACAAATTCATAACATTCATGTATGTAAGAAAGAAGTATATATATCAGCAATTGAATATTGAGAAAACGTCCCAACTCAGTCCAGTTCAAGTCGATAAATCCAATATTAGCCCATATGTCTGATACCAATCTATAAAGTCCTCTTCATACTCACAAAATACATGCAATGACGCCAAATGCAGGAGGGTCACAAAGCAGTGAGGTGGAAGTTTTGTGGATCCAGTGATGTTGTATGCATCTCAACGCTGGGAGGGGTCTCTACTTGGCTTCTCTGGCTCCGGAGGTCTGGTTGCATCAGGATAGGTGCAGGTGGCTTCCCAAGCTCAGGTCACTAGCATAGTTCCATGTGTCTTGTCAGTTTCAATGCCTCCCAGGAAGTGTGCCGAGAGAGTTTCTCCCACCTTCCAAGGGGAAATCCAGGAATTCCCAGAATCCTTAGGGGGAGGCCATGGCCAAACAAAGGCCTCATTGGCTATATCCTGATTGAAAGCCTAGAATCTACCCCTACATTCTTAATCCTCAAATTGACACCAGATTATGTAACTATCACAAACCACCCCTTGTCGATTTGACTCTTTCACATAATTCTTTAGCCATATGTAATTTTCCAACAAACAATAATAAAATAATATCTGTACCTAACAGGCTAAAACTAAAATGTGTACAATTCAATATGTGCCACCCTCAGTTGAACATAATATCGTGTAAGTGACAAAACAAAAAATATCCTATGCCTAAGCACTGCAGTTAAGTAACACCTACACCTTAATTCTACAATCCTATGAATATGTTCCCCCACCTACGAAAGTTTGTAAGCCAACCACTTCATGCCTTTATCCCTAGTTTGGGTATCTAATTTCTATACTTCCCACTTACATCATCCCAGTGATTTGAGGAGACAATCATATTCTTTGACCTGAAGAAGCTTCAGTCTAGGTGGAACCCTGCGAAATCCACATCCATAAGCAAAGTCAGATCAGGACAGTCCATCCCTAATGTCAACAAAAACATAAACCAGATCTAATCTTTCTTTCAGTCATTTTGTCTTTCTGTCAGCCACTTTCCCTAAACAGCGTGGCTTTTGAGATATTCAAATGGTACTTTTTACCCCTGAGCTCAAAATATATGTTAACAACGTTCATTTTTGCCATTTCACACACAGAAATAACCAAAGACTACAACCAAAGAAAATAATCAAAATTTTAACTTCCCATAGTCTTTCCAAAAAACAATCTAGTAAACTGCATAGACATATCTGAGTCTATGATTTATAGTTTTTAACCAAGAAAATATATATTTCTCTTTTTTTAATATTGGGCTTATGAAGTGCTCTGATTTGGGGGCTGTCACGCTGACCCCCAAAGGGGGAGATCCAGCTTATCAGAGAAGTTGTTTTCTTCTTGGCCAACGGGAACTGAATTCGCCCCCTGGACTATGACTATCCGCTTATTTTCTGCCACACCGCAACCTGGCTCAGGTACATTCCTGCTTTTTTTTCTACTCCAAATCTATGGCTTCCAGCCAACCCAGCACCCCAGGCTATGAGCTCAAGGCAGGTAACAACGAGGGGAGCTGTGTTGTGGCATTCTAGTGTCTGGGATTATGTGCCCTTTAGGACGTCAGCCTGAGGAAATCACTACTCGCTACAAAACTAGGGCGTAGGTAGCCTTTCAGCTGGAGCTCACAAGCGCAGGCCGCTGAACCTAGTGCGCTCTTGTTTCGCTTTGTGAGTGGAAATCACAAAAAAGCGGAGTTCAGGACAGACCGCAGTTAAGTACCCTAGTTCTAATTTCAGGACTCCACCTCACAGTCTCCTTCACCTTACCTCCCAATTTTCTGGTCTGGCAGCAGGAGCTCCGGACAGGTGAGTCTTAACTAGATGACATCTTCTTCCTCCTCCAAAAAAATTATTTTTTAAAAAGAACTGATTGCTCTTAGATTAGGCCTACAATTAACATAGTACACCCCTGTAGAGTATATTATCCTCATCCTATAATTTTGCACATTTCTCTTTGATTTGAAAACTTACAGTATGAATGAAACAAGTTAGAAGTAGTATTTTTCATTCCAGAGTTTCCTAAAGAATGGTAGAAAGTTCCATTTAAAAATTCTCTTGTGTCATCAGACTACTGGGAGAAAACAAGTTAGTGAATTTGGCTTTCCACTATTGCTATTTCCTCAATGTAACTAAAGACCATGAAAAACCATCTTCTGAGTAAGGAAAAAAAAAAGTCATTCAGTTAACTCTTAACACATAGCAATGCCATGTATGTCAAAGTAGAACTGTGTTACATAGGTTTTTGAAATAGATCACTAAGCTTTTCTTTCAAGGTCCCTCTGATTGGATTCAAACTTTGTATAGCAGCTTATTGAGTTAGCCAATTGCACCACTTAAGGGTTCCTTCACGCTGAGAATACATGGGTAGAAAATTGAAACCCCATTATGTAGTGAAAAGAATATTTGGGAGGCCTTGATGCAAACAATTTTCTGTTCCCTCTTGACCTTTGCACTTCAGAAAAGCCTAATTTGTTCTTACATAGATGCTTTATGTCATGAGGCATATATATTTATGTGTATATATAACACACATTTAATTAAATAAAATGTCATTATCATGAATTCATTTCTACAACATGAATTGTAGAAATTCTGAAAATTAGCAGCAATTTTACTCCCACTGCTGCCATTGCCACCAATTGGAACCCCAATGTAATAAAAAAGATGTCACTTTTTAATTGAAAGAAATGGATGGATGAATATAAAATTTAAAATGAAGGAATGAAATAAGGAAAAGGAATAAAGGAAAAAGAAGGACCGAAGGAACAGAAACACTTTTTGAAATTAACAAAAAGGAAGCAAATCTTGGGTATGTGGCTTTCTAAGGATTATGGCACAAGGAGTGTCTTTATTTAGCTTGAGATGGTACTTAAATTCAAAATTGATTAGCATCTTGGGGAGAAGCAGAGTGGTAGACTACATATTCACTGATTCAAGTTTCCAAGACTTAGAATTCTTTTCCAACTATTCTTGCAACATAATAGCTATGTGTAAGCCCTCATCTCTCTGGGCTTCAATTTTCTCTCCTATTAAATAAAGAGGGTGGATGAAATGATCTCTGAAACCCATACTATTTTGAACTTTCTACAACTGATTTAAGAAAAAGGATACTGAAAGAGGAGGGTTGTCTATCTTGAGGGATGATTAATCCTGAGTTAAAACTGACACAGTGCTTCAAATGACTACTTTGTTAATGCTGGCCATTTCACTTGTGTGAATAAATGTGTCACACAGTGAAATCAGTGAAATACAAGAACTGGAATCAAACTTGCTCTTCTGAACACTGGCCCTTCAAAGAAGCATGCCTTGCTTCACACCAGCTTTAAACTTATCATTGGTATTATTAGCTAAGGAATTCTGTGTACTTCATCCTGGTTCCTCACAGTATTGCCAAGGCAATCAAGTTTATTTCAGGATTTTTTCTTGCTTCTGTTTTAGTCCATACAGAATTTTAACCTTGAAAATTTTATATAAAGTTTTATCTGATAACCTCTACTAGGGGAGTGTGGTGTTGTTAGTTGATGCCTGGTTGACTATGACTCAGGGTGAGCCCATGCACAACAGAAATGAAACATTGATTCTGTGCCATGTTCATTATCATTGGTAACTTTGATTCTATTGTTTTAGCTATTTTGTAGTGCCTTCTCAGGTAATATTTTGTTGTAATGCATACAATTTTTATAGACTGATTTTCAGAAGTAGGTGGTTAAATCTTTCTTCCTTAGCTATTCCTTTCTGATAGCTCCACTGAAACTTGTTTCCCATTCTTGACCTTGATGATATTGTAGACATCAGTGGCATTGCTTCTAGCCTCACAATAACATGAAAACCAGCACAGTTTGAAACTGATGGTTGGGTGGTGAAAAGGAGTATGATAATAGGATTACATGCATTATGTAGCTAGGAATTATAAAAGGAAGGGCCCCTTTTAAATCATACCACCATAACACCATAAACTACTCACACTGCTTACTTCTCTCAGGTTTTAAACATTTTTGTCTGAGCGTAATAGTGATTGCTTAGTAGTCACAAACTCACAGGATGACCTCAAGTCACTTCAGATCTCTGAGCTTGTTTCCTTTTCTGACCATTAATTTGGGTAACTCTCACTTAAACATTTTATTTTACAATTCATTTAAACATAATTTGACACATAAAACCATATGATAGCAGGAGCTGAGCTATAACTACATAGGTAATGTTTGTACATAGGCTTTCTCAGTGAATAATCTTATGTAAATCCTAAAGGTTCAATTTTTGATGTGTTATAAGCTAGTTAGGGTTTGGGAGTCAGTGAATAGTGCTTATATCCTATTACTGTACAGGGAGAGAAAGCAATTCACTAATTCTTCTCATTGCTTCTCAGTTCAGTTGCACCCTCCAAAGTGCAAGTTAGAGGAGCAGATTTATAATCTGAAAGAGAGGCACTCAATACTGAGAGCCTTGGTAGAGATGTCCCAAAAGGCCTGCAATTATTCTTCTGCTCATACTTTCATAAAGTTATTAGATATCCGTTTTAGAAAAGAATGTCTGACAAGGGACACAGCATGTGGTTCAGTTTCAGCCATGAATTTGATATAAGGTTTTCAAGAAACTCAGCAAAGGGCAATATGAGTCTACTTATCAGCTCTCTAGTTTTCTCATTTCCAGCCTATGCTTCTGGCAGACCCCTTAATTTATATGGGGACTGCTTGAAAGCACTTAGGATATCTTCTAACAGAAAATCATGACACTATAAATATACTTTGGGCATTCCATTTGTTGAGATAATACCTTAGAAAAACAATTTCATAATAAAATGTTTACATAAAGTATAGCTAAGAATTTCTATATTGGAATCAAATATCCTATGTAAAATATAGCTATTATATATTGTTTGATAACTAATAAGTGAAAAATACTTAAAGAAAATGTAGTTGAAAAGCACCAATATGCAAAATGGAAATAGTTAAGTGCAAGGCTGTTCACAAAACTGAAGAGCAAATGACAGTTAGAAAGATTACACATAAAACATACCTTAGACCAGTGGTTCTTAACTTGTGGCTCACAACCCCTTTGGGGGGTCTAATGACCCTTTCACAGGGGTCGCCTGATTCATAACAGTAGCAAACGTACAGTTATGAAATAGCATCAAAAATAGTTTTATGGCTGGGGGGACACCACAACCTTAGGAACCGTATTAAAAGGTCGGGGCATTGGGAAGGTTGAGAACCACTGCCCCAGACTAAGGTTGCTATCCTCAATTTAAAAAGAGCTGTCTTATATATTGATAAGATAAAGATGAGCAGACCATACAGAAAGGGACAAAGGACAACAAAAACAAAAAATGACACATATACAGAAAAATGTTGACAGCGGCACCCCCCCAAAAAAATTACATATATGAAAACAACTGAAGAACAAACTAAAGAAAAAAAACATTTAATATCAAATTAGCACAGAATCTTAAGAAATAATAAAATGCTTCATTGGTAAATTTACAAAAAATGCATATCTCATGCATGATTTATGGAAATGTAAATTTCCTTCTTGAAGGAAAATTGTCCATTTTCATCAAAACCTACAAAATTTTCCACATAATTTTTCTTCTTATAATAAGTAGTACTTTAATGTAGTTAAGTGAAAGTTTGTGCAAAATATTAGGTACTCACTTAACAGTTTTTTACAAAAAAAGTGTTCACTATGTTCTTTGTTTGATATTGGGGCTGTTCACATTCCTAATCTGTGGGCAGTAGGGATTCACTAGGGACACAATTCACGAAGGGACCCGGAAAATGGATTTGGGGCTTCCACTATCATCCATAACATTTCACAAACCAGGTGTTTATAATTTAGGAATTGCTACAATTTCCTTCTTGGGGTTTAGATCTTATTGTTTACAATCCTTGGATCACACATGCTGCTGTGCTTCTTCTGTATGGACATAGATGATTACTCAATTGCAGGCTGTTCATTTTGAGAAAAGCCTTTAAGACACCAGACACCATTTTTTTCTTGAGAGCTGAGCACCATATGATTTCTTCACCACATTTTGCTATGACCACCATATCTTGAAGGTGAGTACTGAGCAGTGTCATGTCATAAGAACTACTTGTTTTTATACTAGGGCTATGATCAAGCAAAAGATTCTTAATACTTGTATCTAGGCTGGAGTGTAATGTTTTGCCATTAGATCTCTATCAATCCACTTTCAACT
The DNA here is from genome assembly GCF_000313985.2 of Echinops telfairi. Taxonomy (NCBI): domain Eukaryota; kingdom Metazoa; phylum Chordata; class Mammalia; order Afrosoricida; family Tenrecidae; genus Echinops; species Echinops telfairi. The sequence goes on from NW_022103942.1 coordinate 5,246,404, forward strand.
TATCCTAAATTTTTAATATAATTTGCTTCTTAAATTGAGGTATTTCACTGTTTTATGTGATACCTGTCTGTGGGGCGTTTTTCCTGTTATTTATTTATTTTCTTATGTTTTTCTGCATAGGGAAACCAAATATATGAAGACAGTAATGGAAATAAGAATTACCTGGGAGGGTGATGAAATAAAAAGTCAACAACACTTGGTACAAAGAAGAAGAAAATGTTCCAAAGCTGATTGTGGTGGTTGTGTTAGTCTGGGTACTTTAGAGAAACAAATCCACAGAAACTCATGTATAAGGGTGAGTTTTATATAAAGGTTAAGTGCACATCAAGAAAACATCCCAGCCCAGTGCTGCCCAAGCCCACAAGTCCAACATTAACCCATATGTCCAACACCAATCCACAAAGTCCTCCTCCATCTCACAAAACACACACCGTGATGCCGACTGCAAGAAAAAAGCTGAATCAGTGAATGTGTAACCATCTCAGTGCTGGCAGGGGTCTCTACATAGCTGCTCCAGCACCCAAGGCTGCATCAGGGTAGGTTCATGCTGCTTCTCCTTGGGGATGTCTTGCAGGAAGAGGGCCTTGCAAGCTGAAGCAGGGAACTGGCAAAGGCAGCTGCACCCTGGTCATACCATCACAAAGCAAGAGACCTGAGAACTAAAAAGGTGAGTCTCACCCAGCCATTTATCCCCCCACCCTTCAATTAACCCCACATGTGTTTATCGGCCAGGTTGGCACAATAAACTAACTAACTCAATCCACCGCTTGCCAACCTGGCACCTGTATCTAATTCTTAGCTTCACAATTGCAATTAAGTAACACCTATACCTTAACCCTATAATCGTGTGAATTTTTCCCCTACCTATGAAAGTTTGTAAACCAACCACTTCATGCCTTTATCTCCCCCAATTTTGGGTATCCAATTTATATACTGCCCACTTACATCAACCCAGTTCTCTGAAAAGACAATCATATTTTTCAACATGAAGCATCTTCATTCCAGTTGGAACCTTGTGAAGTCTGCATCCATAAGCAAAGTCAAATCTGGACAGACCATCCATAAAGTCAGCAACAATATGAACCAGTTCACAGGCACAAAAATCTCCATTTGGTCCGGTCCTGGTCAACTCAATATGGGCTGCATCACTCAGCCTCCACAGCGTGCCCATTGGTTACCTTGCCTTTAGACCATGGACTCTCAACCAATACTCAATAAGCCTAGCCCCCTCATGCTACGTCATGAACTTTAGACCAGTCAACCTGCTCTTGTCTTCTTCTCTTTTTCCTGTAAACCAAGTCCACAGTGGCCAAACTCAACCCGTCTCTTTATTGCTGCATTTCTCCCATTTCCACTCAAGAAGTAGATCCAGGTGGTCACCTAGTAAGCATTTTAGCCTGCTCTCAGGCTTCCTTTAACATTCTGTCTTAGAGGGGCGTTTTCTTCCTGGTTCCAGATTTTTTCCAGCTTCTGACAAAGACCATTGGTTCCTGAGTACTCCAAAGCATGGGTGGGGCATGTCTTTTCAAAGCTTTCTTTGTAGGCATGGCCTAAACCCACCTAAAGATCAAATTTTAATGGCTGAAAGCAAGTGGGCTTACAAACTTTCTATTTTCGTACTTCCCATATTTCCCCCAGAAAACAACCGAGTAAACAGTGTGGCTTTATCTGACCTCTGGCTAGACAAAGAAGAAAAACTACCATGAGGGAGAGGTCAAACAAACATTTACTCTCCATCTTATAATTTGTTTCTCCAGTACCGCACTCCCAAGGTACCATAATGTGTCATCTCTTATACATGAGTTTCTGTGGATTTGTTTCTTTAAAGTACCCAGACTAACACAGTGATGATTGCACAACAATTTTTCAACTATTGAATTGTATGATGTATTAATTATAGCCTAGTAAAATGCATTTTTAACGGATTCATTAAAATTGGTTAAATTTTTCACAACATGTCATTATTCTCACTCATATAGTTCTGGTCCTATCATTGCCAGAATTCTACATTATCTGTCCTCATACGTTTTCAACTTTCTGTTAGAGTATGTTTACCATTTAGTCTCCTATAGATGACTTTTCAAAGAAGCTCATTATCTATGGATAATAGTCTCTATTTTATGAGTCAATCTGTTATTTAATTAATGTCAGAGGATAATTTCCATTTAAGTTTTGAAGAACATCTCAGGGCAATAGCCTTGGAGAATCCTCTGGTCATAACCATTTCAGTAAATCTAATTTTTAAAAATAATTCAATTTCTGTTATGCATTTTTCTCCCATTCTATTAAAATCAATTTTCTGTGACTCTACTACAATGGGAAGATAGCGGTAGGCAAGCACCATGTAGTTCTCCTGATCTTAGGGATAGATAAGATTAAGGTTCTTGTATACTATTTTATGCTTTGAGTTTCTGGTTTCCTTCTCTCTTTTTAGTTCCAATGGATATAGAACAATAGTTGTAACTTACATGGCTGATATAGGACTCCAAACTCTACTCACGTAGAATATACATTTTTCATTTTTAGTAGCATTTTGCTTATCCTGGGTTTCTTTTCTTTCCATATGAATTTGGTGATTATATCTTCCTTTTCTTTTAAAAATAATGCTGGATCTACATAGTCTCCTCCAATCTGTGAAAGTCTGTTGGTTTTTTCATCGTTTTCCATGATCTGCCAAGAGTTTTGAAGAGTTTACTCTGAATCTACAAATATCAGATAAACTTTTACAAAGCAGAGTTTAGTAAGTTTTGATCTGCGTGTTCCCCTTCTGTACCTTTCTTTTCCTTATGAATTATCTGTTGAAGCACTCATACCATTTGACCTGTACACTTTTTCAGTCTGAATATTGCTTATTTCATACCTATGATGTAGTTCTTCTGTATTTTCCAAAGTTGAATTCAAAGACTGGATCAGAATCTGGTTTGGTTCTTTTTCAAATACCTTAATTTGATTTTGTTATAGAACAATCTCTCTTCTTACTCTCCTTTTATCCCGATCTTATGAGCATATTGAAGTAAGCCAATATCTGAGGCCTTAGCATAATCATGAATGGGGGTATGGAACCTGGTTCCTAGTTGAATTTCCATTTAGTGGCCAAAGTGGAAGAGGGCATGCAAAGCCCTCATCTTTTACCTTGCTGTAGCTTTATGCCTATTATAAAGCTATTTGGGTAATGTTTTTCGTCTGTTTGTTTGTTTGCTTATTTACTTGTTTTGCATGAAAATCAGTGGGAAACTGGTACAATATGAATAAGGCCTGGAGTTTAGTTATTAGTATGACAATGCTGATTTCTTAGTTGGTATCAATACTCCATAGTTATGTAAGATGCGAATATAAGGAGAGGCTGGATGAAGCACATAGGGAACTTTGAAGTGTCATTGCAACTGTCTCAAAAATTTAAAAAATTGCAAAATAAAAGTTAAAGAAAAAGTACTTGCTACAGCAGAACTGGAACTTGAAAACATGTTAAATGAACGAAGTCAAAAACAATTGTATGATTCCATTACTGAGAAATATCTAAACCAGGCATGTGCATAAAGACAGAAAGTAGATAAGAGATTATCAAATGTTGAGGAACTGTGGAGAAGGTAGGGGTGAGAAGTCATTGCTTAATGTGTATAGGGTTTTCTGTTGAGGTAATGAGAACGTTTTGGAAATAGATGGTGGTGATGATTGAACAACACTGTGAACGTAGTTTATGCAATGATTAAATAGCATATTTTATGCGATGTATATTACAATAATAAAATTTCTAAAGGGAGAAAATTAAAAGTCATATTAAAAATGTAATGAACAAAGCTAAATCATAGTCATTAGGGAAGGACATTCATGAAATAAAACCCCCCAAAAATGCAAGGAAGAAATGACTATAAATATTAGGATAATTGTTATTTGAGGATGAGAAACAGTTTATGATTAGAACAAGGCACATGGAAAGACTGCTGGGGTGGATGAAAAAGTTTTGCTTCCTGACCTAGTATTGGTTACAAGATGTTTTTCTTGAAATAATTCATTAAACCAGGCATTTACGTTAAGAAAAAATGCTGGGATTTTGACCAAAATTGTGTTATATAGTGATGGGGAAGTCAAGTTACAAGGGGGAAAGAGAGCAGAGATGTTTGGGGGAGCACAAATGCATGCCTGTTGTTAGGAACAGTGGGAGGACTGACTTCCAGGTGGCAAGAAAATGACAAAAATACTTTAAAGGACACAGAAGGAGGGATATCCCTGGCAATATACACCAAACATACCACATTGGCCCAAGTTTCTGGACACATCCTGGGTACCCAGACCAAGTTACATAGAGCACTTGGCCATTGAATCCGGGCACACAACATGTTCCAAAGGCTGCACCAGTGAGATCCCATGCAGAAACTTCACTAGGTGAACTGGGCTCTACTTTAAACACTCTTGTAACCTGAGGACTTAAGATGGAAAATGAGTATTGAGCTGTTGGTAGGCAGACAATCACTGACTTACTACATCAATGTCCTATAAGCTATATCAACATATGTATTATTCCGTCAAATCTGTGAGTGACATTCTCAGTGAATATTATTATAAATTTTCCCTGACAAACAACTCCTGTTGCTTGTGTAAATAGCATCCATTCATGAAAGGATTGATTATGTACAAATGAATAATTCAGGTATTGCGATATGGAGTAACCCTACATTGGTCCAACAACCCTCTCTCAACAGTGCTTTAAAAATTTAGTCCCCCCCAAAATACTTAAATTAAAATTAAAATTTAGTACCCAGGACTAAACAATGAAAATACGTTATTAACAGAAGATATTTATGCTCTAGGGAGATGATCAATAAGACTCTCTAACATAAATTAGCAAGGAGGTTTTGAAAAGGAGCCAAAAGTAAATTTTAAAAAAACACACAAAACAAAACATAGATCTTGGAATGTTTTGGGCTAACACTAAATCCGAGCTCCAATTTAAGATAAAGTATTTCTGACATCATGGCCCTGCTCAATACTTAGCTTCAGGAAGGGAACACAGAAGTTATGGGTGCTATAGCAAAATGTGGTGAGAAAATTAGATAGTGCTGGCTATCAGATAAAATTGTTTCTGGGTCTTAAAGACTTGTTTCCAAACAAACAACCATCTAAGTGAGATATCTACTAAGCTGACATGGAAGTAGTACACCAAAATATGTGACTGAAGGATTGCAAATCATATAATCTAAAGCCAAAGGACAGAATAGTATCAGAGGCTAGACTGTGAGATTCTGGTTTGGAGGAGACTATGCATGACAGGGGAAGCCCAGGATACATTTGTGAGATCTACACAGGAAATAAGCCTTTCGTGATTTCCCTCTATCCATAATAGAGGGATTGGAAGAAACTAGTTACCAAACAGTGTGCAATGGAGAGATGACTATAGAAAATCGAAATGATAAGCCTGACTTGAAGGGTTACACCTTGTCAGTTGTTCCTCCCACCCCACCCCATACATGTTAGGCTTGATCTGGTTTTCAACATTTTCCGTTTTTTTTTTTTGTCTTTGTTTTTCATATTGAGGTTTATCTCAGATGTATTTTGCCATTGGAGTGAACCTCTTGAATTTTTGTTATATGATTTTCTATTTTTCAGTGTATGAAACCCAGGATTGATGAACCTGTAGAGAAAGCAAGTAGTGTAAGGGTTTCTGGTAGGTACAGTGGGGGCTGGTAAAAGGGAGCTGATGTTAAGGAGTTCTAGAAGGAAGAAAATGTTTTGAAACTGATAGTGGTAGTAATTGTACAAAACTTCTTGATGTCATTGAAATATGGAATGATATGATATTAAATTATTTGGGGGGAAAAAGAGACAAAAAGGCATAATGCATTGGATAAATCTGCTGCACAAGATCTCTTTGGAGTATAGACAAGCAGGTAGGTTACTTTCAGAAATAAGTTGCACCTGGCCCAACCCATTAAATTTTCAATTGCCTCATATACATAAAGAATCAATGCATCTGAACTGCAGCATTGGTGAAGAATATGGAAAGTACCTTGGTCTACCAAAAGAATAAACAGATCTATCTTGGAAGAACTACGGCCAGCATATTCCTTAAAGATAAAGATTGTAAGACATTGTATCACGTATTTTGGGCATGTTGTCAAGAGAGACAAGTCACTGGAGGACACCATGCTTGTTAAAATAGAGGGCCAGCAAAAAAGAAAAGGGTCCTCAAAAAGATGGACTGACATAGTAGCTTCAACAGTAGGCTCAAGCACAGGTACAATTGTGAGCATAATGCAGTACTGTGTCCTATTTTGTTCTGTTGTGCATCGTGCTGCTATGGATTGAAACCAATTTATAGGCACCTAGCAACAGCAAGAACAATGACAATACCATTCCACTTATGAACATTTCCTTTATATGTAACAACGATCAATTTTATTGGCCTGATATTCTATTATATTTATCATTTATTGCAATTTATTAATTATTCCCACATTTTAATAAACCAAATTCACTGCCATTGAATTAATATTGACTCACAGAGACACAATAGGACTGAGTAGAACTGCCTATGTAGATTTCTGAGGTTGTAAATCTTTATGAAAATAGAAAGCCTCATGTATCTCCAGTAGAGTGGCTGGTGGTTTTGATCTGCTGACCTTGTAGTTAGAAATACAAGTCATTAACAATTATGTTACCAGAGTTCCTTCAATTCCACATTAAGAACCTAGAAACAATTGCAGTGTTTATATTAATATGATAAGCATTCATATGGATGGATCTGGGATAGTCTTTCTGACTTTTTTCTTTGCAAAAATGTCTATGTTTGGAATGAGTGTTGTAAGGTACCTAATAAAAACTTCCTCATATTAATTAACATTTTCACTTTGATTTTTATAGACTTGTTTCTCTACATTCTCATGAACATTGAAGATCATTTTTCTTACATATTATATTACATGATGAAGAGTGAGGTAGAACATATCTCTTTGTATAATTTTATCACTCATAACTGTTCTCCATTTGTTTGTTGGGGTACTAGATTATTCTTGGAACACCTTGGTTATGGAAATAGTTAAACATTTGACTCCTAGCTAAAAGGGTGGAATACCAAGCCCATCCAGAAATGTCTTGGAAAACAGGCTTGTTATATGCTTTTAAAGGATTTGACTAAAAAAAATCATATGGACATAATTTTAGTCTGACACACATGAGATCATGATAAATCAGAATTACTTGATGTTATGTAGCAACAAGTTTAGTTAACAATCAAGTGAATTGTTATTCAAATTTATGCATCCACCATGAAAGCTAGTGGAGAAAAAAAATTGAAGAATCCTATCAAAGTCTTCAGTCAGAAATTTATCAAAAATGCAATTAAGAAAAAAAAATTTAAAAGTAAAAAATTTTAAAATTAAAAAAAAATGCAATTAAGATTCATTGATAATTTTTGGCGAAAGCAATGCAAAAGTTGGGAACAAAGAAGAATTGACAGTAGTTTTAAAAATATGATATTGGTGATATAAATAAAGCTGAAGTTCACATGATAGAATTTTGCAAGACTCCTGACTTGTTCATAGCAAATACCTTTTCAACAACAGAAATAGCAACTATACACATGTATTTCACCAGATGGAATACACAAAAATCAAATTGACAATATATGTGAGAGAAGATACCCTGGAGAAGCTCAATGTCAGCAGCTAAAATCAGGTCATGAATTGACTGTGGAACACACCATTAACTTCATATGTAACCTCTGGTTGAAGTTGAAGAAAATGAAAACTAGTCCACGAGAGCAAAAATGCGAACTTAAGTATACCCACCTGAATCTCAAGAACATCTGAAGAGCAGATTTGATGCATTTAACAGTAGTAACAGAAGACACAATAAGCTGCAGGAGTTCATCAAAAACATCATTCATGAAGAAAGAAAAAGTTCACTAAGAAGACAAGGAAGATCAAAAAAGTGGATGTTGGAAGATACTCTGAATTTGGCTCTTAATCATAGAATAGCTAAGACAAATGGAAGTCAAAGAGCTGAATAGAAAATCCCAAAAGGAAGCTTGAGAAGGCAAAGCAAAATATTATAATGAAATGTGAAATATGAAAAGACCTGAATTTGGAAAACCAAAATGGTAGAATACCCTCAGCATACCTTAAACACCAGAAAGCATCACAAGAATACACAGTCACTGTACCAAAAAGAATTAGTCGACATTCAAGTACTGACTCATCATTAAGTCAAGGTGAACAGGTTGATCCAGATATAGACACTGCTTTGAAATGTTTATTAAGGGTAGTGTTTATTCTTACACACTGTGGATCCAAAAGAAAAAGATACATTTATCAAATTGAAATTGTGAGAACCAACTACTTCAAATTATGGCTTAAAATTTCGTAGGGCACATTATTTCAGGATAATAGTGAATTTGCTTACATGAAGATGGTGATAGATAAAATATGAACTAGAAAACAGTGCAATAATGAAATATTAATAGAAGTCAAGTTCACACTGATTAATACCATGAGCCCGACAAAATTCTGATTATTTCTCCAGGTACTGATGAGAATTCTCTCCGAGAAACAATCACTTAAAAGTGCATTTATAGGTAAAGCTCAAATAGGTTAAGCAATCAGACTTGGAATATAAACAAACTAAGAATATTATTTATCCTTTTTAATAAATAGCAAATATATCATCTGATCTTAATGACTAAATAACTGATAAAAGAAATGCTAAAATCTCTCACTTAACATTAACCCTTACTTAATTTGAAGGTCTCTACAAAGTAGCAGAGCTATGTAAACCGCATCACTGTGAAATGTTATCAGATGCACAAGTAAGTGAATATGATTTCAGTGAAATTGTTCTGCTGCTGGAATAATTATACTATTTTGAAAGAACCTAGTCCAAAAAGCAGCCATGCCTGTTATGCTGGAATACTAAATAAGTACAGACCTAGTGACAAGAATATGATGCATACTGAAGTACTAAATGAAATACTTTCAGATCCTTTAGTTCCTTCCTTTTACTGTATTAGAAAACTACAAATAGTATGATTCGATTTAGTGCCTAGTGTACAACTTGCTCACAATCACAATAGTATGATTAGGTTAAAGACAACAGAAACAAGATGAGAAAAGAAGGAGGGAAAGAAAATGTTTACTAATGGACTATTTTATAACCCAAGCATTTTTTTACTTTAAAAGGCTTCTAGTCAACAAATTTTAATGAATATTGATCTTCTGTTTCAAATATCTGAAAAAATAAATATATAATTTCCTTTCAGTTACATCTCTATAGGCAATTAGAACAGGCAGCTAACTAGAGGATAGGATTCTCTTCCTCCATAGTTTTATCATTGTTTTCTTATCTAGTCTGAAACTCCATTTTTAGAATATTTCAGACTTAACTATTATGGTGAATATATTTAAAAGTCTATTTTTAAATGAACTATTTAATAATCCTAGAAATGTTGAGCTAGTACTTCACGGATTCCTCATTTTACAGATTGAGGAACTAAGTCACAGAAAAAATGAACTGTGTAAAGTAATTTCAAATAGACATGTTACCTATGACGGAGGATATGACAGACAAGAGAAAGTTCCAGACATTGTAAAGAACACAGTGAAAACAGGAGCACCCATAAAATTAGCTGATTAGTTAATTTTTATCTTTAAAGGAGAAAAGAATATTTTATAGGAGAAAAGATGAGAAAACAAGGAAGCTAAATTTTATCAGAAAGTAAACCTGGGGCCTCAGGGGGAGAAATCGCTGCAAGGGAGGGACACAGGAGGCCCCAGTCAGGAAATGAAAGTTGATGGAAACACACACTGTCAATTTTTACAATGTTGTCTAGCCTCTTCAATTATAAAAGGGCATTAGTATCTAAATGCATAATTATTTATCTCAGAAAACAAATGAATTCTGATACTAATCTAAAGATGAAAACAGACATTTAGAATCACCTGTGGAGTTATTACTGTTGATGCCTTTCAGTTAGTTCTGGCTCCCGGTGACCCTATATATAACACTGTTCTGTACTATGCCATTTTCACAAATGTCTTCATCGTTGGAGCCACTGCTGCAGTCACTGTCTCATTCATCTCGTGGAAAGTACTCCTCTCTTTCCATAAATGTCTACATTACCAAGCAATATCTCTTCCTCCAGGGACTGGATTCTCTTGATCACATATGCGAAGTATGTGAGAACAAATCTAGCCATCTCACTTCTAAGGGCTATCCTGGCTGTACGTCCATCAGTACAGATTTACTTGTTGTTCTGGTAGTTCATGATACTTCCAATATTCTTTGCCAATACCATAATTCAAACACATCAATTCTTCTCCAATATTCCTTATTCATTGTTCAGTTTTCATATGCATACGAGGTGATTGAAAATACCATGGTTTGGTTCAGACAAGCATTAGTCCTCAAAATGACATCTATGCTCTTTAACATTTTAAAGCAGTCTTGTGCAACAGATTTAGCCAATGCAATATGTCATTTGATTTCTTGACTACTACTGCCAGGGTCATTAAATGTGCAAGCAAGATGAAATCATTCACAACTCCAATCTTTTCTGTTTATTGGTTCAGCTGTGAGGATTTTTCTTTTCTTAATATTGAGTTGTAATCCATTCTGAAGGTCGCAGTCTAATCTTCTTCAGCAAATATTTCAAGTTATCATCTCTTTCAGGAAGCAAGGGTGTGTCACTTAAACATTGTAGGTTATTAATGAGTCATCATCTGATCCTGATGCCATGTCCCGCTTACAGTCCAGCTTCAGAATTCAATAATTTCCCTATTTTCAATTTCAACATTGCCTTATTTTTGCCACCTTTGATGGATAGTCAAGTTCAAAGTTTAATTTTTCATATTTTTAATTTTTTTCTAAAAATATGGAAACACACAAATACTTTTCAAAAGGCTTTGATCAGATAAGTTAAGGTCAATGTTTTCAGTATTAAATCTGAATGTCCTTCTTTTTATGAAGTTATATCAGATTCTTCATATACAATTTAAATGCACCATTGTCTGACTAGGAAGTGTTATTTAACATTCCCCAGAAGACATAGATCATAAAAATACATCCCGTATTGATATAATGATACACTGAATTAAAGTAAAAGTTATGTCAAAACCTTGATTCATTGATTATTTCAATTCAAATTAGGGCTAATCTGCTGTAGCTTGACATAAATCCACAGAAGGATTAGGGGAGGGTTGGGGGAGAAAGGGGGAATCGATCACAAGGATCAAGTAGAACCTCCTCCCAGGGGGACAAATAACAGAAAAGTGGGTGAGGGTCGACGGAGGATGATGTAAGATATGGAAAAAATAATCTATAACTTATCAAGGGTTCATGAGGGAGGGCGGATGGGGGGAGGAAGTGGGAAGAAATGGGGAGCTGATATTAGGGGCTCAAGTGGGTCGAGAATGCTGTGAAAACAATGATGGCAGCATATGTGCAAATGTGCTTGTCACGTTGGAGGAATGTATGGGTTGTGATAAGAGATATAAGAGCCCCTAATAAAAGTATTTTTTAAAAACCCACAGCCTAATATATAAAACATAACAGAAACTACCTATGAGAGAAATATATATATAGACAAAAATAAATAAATACATAATGGAAAATAAATATATAACAGAATATGAAAAATACAACTTTCCTCTAGTTCCTAAATGTTTCCTCCCCACTCCCACTACCATGATTTGAATTCGACCTTGCAAGCCTGGCTAGACCAGAGGATGTA
>NW_022103942.1:5258423-5356127 GCF_000313985.2 Echinops telfairi
CAATGAATGTACAAATGCGCTTTACACAATTTATGTGTGTATGGATTGTGATAAGAGTTGTATGAGCCCCTAATAAAATGATTAAAAAAAAAGAAAATGTCTATATGAATTCAAAGACATTCTAAGTTTTAAGCCTAAATTTTTGTTTTGTGTTTGTAGTTTTAGTAGTTTTCCTTTCTTTCCTTGGAAAGAATACTTTATTTTCTATACTTGATCTTAGCCAAAAGGCCAAGAATAACTTCATTTTCTTCTGTTCACCCAGATAGGTACCCTGAGACCTAGACCACTGCTTCCTTATTAACAGTTGAAACTTCTCTCTCAGCACTCAACAGCTTTCACAACACACTTCATCTTTCCCAGTTTCACTACCATTCACCCAACATCTGAAAGATTGCTGCTACCACTCTCATTAACCATGACACTTTACCATTGATCTTACCCAGTCCAGAGACCTCAACTACCATTTCTTTTCTGTTGACTTTTAAATCTGTGAGTCTCATCTCTTCTCTGAACTTCATATCTGTTTCCAAATTCGGAATTCACATATCCCACTTGTCCTTTCAGCATGGATCTTTATACCATTCTTCCTAGCTTTTCTTTTTTTTAATAGCAAAAAGCTCTCTCAGTCACTTAGGCTTGAGTACTTGGCTTCAGCCACTACACTCCTTGGTCCTTCACAAGCAATCAATTTCCAAGGGCTCTTGATTCTACTGCCTCAGTACTTTTCGCATCTTTCCTTTCTTTCTCTTTCTACAGCAACACTTTTGTTAATGCTCCTGTTATTTTTCATATTGGGCTCCTTTAATAGCCTTCTAATTGGTCTCTCCACACTTTTATCTTCTTAGTCCATTGCATGCTACACATACTGTCAGATGAATTCCCCTAAGATGGCTGTGATCAAGTCACTACTATGTCCAAATGTTTCCACATCTTTGCATTGCCAGTCAACCAAGTAATAACCTTTTAACTTGCATTAAAATTCTTCTATGATATTTTTCCAAACTTCATCTATGATTCATTTGCAACAAACTAATGCTTCAATAAACTTAGAATACTAGCTTTTTGAAAATGCTCAGACAAAACATTGCATTGGGTAAATATGCTGCACAAGAACTTTTTTAAATGCTGAAAAGCACGGATGCTACTTTGAGGACTAAGGTGCTCCTGATCCAAGCCATGGTATTTTCAATCAGCTCAGAGGTATTACAAAGTCAGATAATGAATAAGGAAGGCTAAAGAAGAATTGATGAATTTGACTATGGTGCTGGCAAACAATATTCAAATTGCTACAGACTACCAAGTGGACAAACAAATCTGTCTTGCAGGAAGTGCAGCTGTAATGCTCCTTAGAGGGAAGGATGACAGGACTTCATCTCACCTACTTTGGAGATATGGTCAGGATGAACCAGCCCCTGGACAAGGATAGCATGCATGGTAATAAAGAGGGGCAGTGATAAAGAGAAAGGCCCTCCACAAGATGGAATACCACAATGGCTTTAACAATGGGCTCAAACAGAAGGAAAATGGTTAGAATGGTGCAGAATGAGGCAGTGTTTCCTTCTGCTATACAAAGGGTATCTATGAATTGGGAATCAACATCTAACAACAACATGATTTTTTTCTTTTCAAATTTCATCTATGATTCATTTTCTTCAAACTTATGCATCAATAAACATAGAAAACTAGGTTTTTTGAAAAGAGTCCATACTACCTAGTTATATGCCTTTGACTGTATTGTATTTTTTTTTTAACCTAGACTGCCCTTAGCTCCATTCTTTCATATAAATATTGAAGTCATCCTCAGAGGTTCAGCTCAAATCCAGTTCTTCCTGGGAGGTTTTGTACCTGTGTACTTAAGCACATTTAAAACACTGAAACTGTAAATATAAAATCATTCTTTAGGAGGCAGTATAGAGAAAGGTTACTTGACACTAGAAAATTAATATAGACCTAACTGAAGCCCAGAAGAAGTAAACTTTAGGGATCATATAATGACATCCTCTAGCTGAATAAACATTCAGAGCAAAGGATAAAGATAATGATAATGGGCTACATCAGGTATCATTCATATTTGACAGGAAATCAACCTGTCCTCTTTTTAGGTCTGTAGTAAATCCAAGACAATCTTTAGACAGAGATATATTTAATTCTAGAGCAGTCACTCAAGAAACGTTAAATCAAGTGACCATCTCAAGGTTCATATTGCCTGCTTATCAATATGCCTTTGAAATTTAATTGCATTTGGATCTTTATTATGATAAGTAATTTTTTCTACTTCACAATATGCATCCATTGTGGATTTGTCTTATTTTAGCCTGCTGAGAATTTTTAAAGAAAAGACTCTTAGGAGTCTCATTCACAGCGTTTCTATATAGGAGGATTTATAGAGGTAATACTGTCAGAAGGTGTGGTTTAAGGTATGGGGTTCTAAGTCAGGAAGCTTCATTTGCACAGCAATGTATATTGGGATAAAATGTATATTGGACCCTTGGTAGAATATGATTAAAGCATATGGCTGCTAACTGAGAGTTCAATAGTTCCAAGCCACCAGCTTTTTGGCTCTATGGGAGTGAGATGTTGCCATTTATTTTCATACAAATATACAGTTTTAGGAAGCTTATGGGAAAGTTCTACTCTAGTTTCTAGGATTTCTGTAAGATGAAATAGGTTCAACCACAGCAGGTTTGATTTATATATGAGTATAATTTGGAGGGTGCTGATGGAACATACAAGGCCACTAAAGACCTCTTAAGCCTCTTTTTGTCAACTGAATTGTGTCTTAGTCCTTATTTGTTTTCTAGACTCTACAACCAAAATATCAGTACCTATAATTCCATACTTACAGCCACCCACTGTGTAGAATAGATTCCAACTCATTGTAACCTGTAGGGCAGAGTAGAACCATTCTCTAGAGCAGTGGTTCTCAACCTTCCTAATGCAGTGACCCTTTAATACAGTTCCTCATGTTGTGGTGACCCCCAACCATAAAATTATTTCCCTTGCTACATCATAACTGTAATTTTGCTACTGTTATGAATCAGGTGACTCCTGTGAAAGGGTCGTTCGACCCCCAAAGGGGTCGTGACCTACAGGTTGAGAATGGCTGCTACAGCGTTTCCAAGGCTATGACTCTTCTTTTTTCATAGTTCAACATATTTTATTTTATCATTAATCATTTTATGGGGTGCTCTTACAAATCTTTATAACAATTCATTATTCAGTTGTATTACATACACTTGTACATATGCTGCCATCAACATTACCAAAACATTTTCTTTCTACTTGAGCCCTTGGTATCAGCTCCTCTTTTCCCCCCTCCTTCCCCTACCCCTCCCACCCTCGTGAATCCTTGATCAATTATATATTATTATTATTGTTATTTCGTGTCTTCCACTGACCTTTGGCTTCCTTCACCCAAATTTATGTTATTCAACCCCCTCTGGTGGGGGGCTATATGTCCAATGATATCATGGGTTTCCCCTTACTCCCCCCCCCCATTCTACCACCCACCATCCCCCTACCCTCATGATATCGTTACTCCCACTACTGTTCTGAGAATTTTATCTGTCCTGAATACCATGTGTAAATTTCTCTTATCTGTACCAATGTGTGTACTCTGATCTAGCTGGATTTGTAAGGTAGAACTGGATCATGGTAGTGGGAGTTGGGGGGGGGGGCAGGGAAAAGCATTCAGGAGCTAGAGGAATGATGTGTGTTTCTTTGGTGCTATACTGCACCCTGGTTGAATCGTTCCTTCCTTGTAACCCTTCTGTGTGGAGATGTCCAATTGTCTAGAGATGGGCTTTGGATCTCCACTCCAAACCCCCTCTTTCGCATCAATATAATTGTTTGTTTTGGATCTTTTGCTACCTGATACCTCATCCTGTTGACACCTCATGATCACACAGGCTGGTGTGCTTCTTCCATGTGGGTTTATTTGATTCCCTGCTAGATGGCTACTTGTTTAATTTCAAGCTTTTAAGACCCCAGACACAATATATTTTGATAGCTGGGTACCATCTGCTTTCTTCACCATATTTGCTTATGCACCCATTTTGTCTTCAGCTATTGTGTTGGGAAGGTGAGTATCAAAGAGTGCTAGGTTTTTAGAACAAAGGGTTCTTGTGTTTAGGGAACCCTTGAGTAGAGACCCAAAGTCTGTATGCTATCTTAATACTTAGCATAAAAATATATGGACATTGGCCTTTATCCCTTTCATAATAAATGTATATATACATATATATATACGCCTATAGCTATACCTATATTTGTGTGTCTATAGCTATATATGCCTATATATATACCTATAGCTATACCTCTATAAATAGCTTTTGCCTCCTAGTTCTTTCCTCTATTTCCTTTCACCTTACTCATGTCCCACAATCATGCTCACCCTCCATTCATCTCTCAGTACTCCTCTGGGATACATTTCACTAGTTCAAACCCCACCAGGCATTATGCACCCTCCTCACTATCAATTATTGATCTCTTGTTCCCTTATCCCTGAGTTTGTTGGCTTCCCGCTCCCACTCCCCGACCCCTCTTTTCCCATGTCCCCCAGGACCACTAGTCCATTGTTTTCTCCTCCGGATTATTTGTGCCACCTATCGACTATAGATCAACATAGAGCAGGAAAAAAAAAAGATAGATTGTTGAGGTCTGTGAGGTCTGTCTGCTGACCCTTATGAGTGTTTATGAAAGTGCATTGTCAGAAGCTTCTTGTTACTTTATGGTAGAGTCGCATCAATCACCACCCCACCACCCCCTGCCCCAGGCATCATTACTGTCCCCTACCCAAGTCTTTAATTAATCCTTGGTACAAACCTTCCCAAAGCTATCTTGAGAGAGGAATACTTAGGCCAACTCCATATCACAGTATGTGAACCAGTCATCTGTACAGACTCAATCCCTTTGTGGCTGGACATCATTTACACAAACAGTAGGATATAACCATCAGGCAGCTTTACAATAATAATTGAGAATACAAACAAACAAAGAAAAACATAGATCCAGGAATGGGCTCGGGGCTACCACTAAATCCTAGCTCCAAATTAAGAAAACTCGTTCTTACATAATGCCCCTGCTCGACACATGCCCTCAGGAAGAGAACCCAGAAGATACAGCTGCCATAGAAAAATGTGGTGAAGAAAGTAGATGTTGTTCAGGTATCAGATAAAATAGTGTTTTGGGTTTTAAATCCTTGTCTCCAAACAAGCAGTGTTCTAAGTGAGATCCAACTAAATCTACGTGGAAGAGCACACCATCCTCAGGTACCAAAGGATTTAAAATCATGTAATCTGAAGTGAAAGGGGGATTATTATCAGAGGCTGTATTGTGAGAATGTGGTTTACAGAAGGCTGTGAATGACAGTGAGACCTGAAGATTCATTTGTGGGAAGTACATATGAAATAAACCTCTGGTGAACTCCTTCTATCCACAATTGAGGGATGGGAACAAAGCTGTTATTAAACAGAAGGTATGGGGGAGCTGAGTATAGAAGATCAAAGGCATACGCCTGACTTGAACAGTTAAAACTTTGTTAGTTGATTCCCCCCTCTGAAGCATGCTGGACCTGATGTGGTTTACAACATTTTCTGTATGTCTGTTTGTATTAGGGTATACCTCAGAGGGGTTATGCAATTGGGGGTCACCCTCTTGAAGTTGTGTTGTATGTGTTTTTCTGTTTTTCCATATATGAAACCCAAGATTGATGAACCTATAGCGACAGCAAATAGTACAAAGGTTTGGAGAGAGGGGTGTGGTAAAAAGGAGATGATATTAAGGAGTCTAGGAAGAAAAGTAATGTTTGGAAAATGATTTTGTAAGCGTTTGTAAAATGATGCTTGACATGATTGAACTATGGAACGATATATGTATTAACTCCCAATTAATAATAATGTTGTTTGTTTTTTTTAAAAGTGGATTGTCAAATCTTACCACTAGGAAGCACCTGATGGTATTGGACCACTCAGCTCTCAGCAATTCTGTTCCTAGAGGAGCTCACACACTATTATCTGCACATGGAATTCACTGATCTTTCCTCTCCCTTTCTTACTTATTCCCTTTCATTGTCTTTGCCCCTTTTGCTCCATCCTTCCTGTTTAATTCTTTCTTTCTCTCTTTTCTTCCTTCCTTCCTCCTTCCCTTCATTTCCTCTCTCCTTTTTTCTCCCTCTCTCTGTATCCGTTTCTACCTCCTTCTCTTCTTCCATGTCAGAAACACATGGTATTTTTGTTATTTACATGGGCATCATGATTGAGTGGTTTGGGAATCAGACAGACTTGAGTTGTAATTGTGTATCTGTCAAATATTGTTAGTTGTATGCCACTAAACAAATAATTTTAACTCTCTGTTATCCATTATCTTTAACAAAATCTTTAAAAATAATATGTCTGCCTTAAAATGTAAGATAAAGAAGGAACCTGTCAAAAAATAAGTAAATGAAAAATACAACTTCCCTGTAGTTCCTAAATGCATCCTCCAACCCCCACCCCCCCTACTATCATGATCCAAATTCTACCTTGAAAGTCTGGCTGGACCGGAAGATGTACACTGGTACAGATAGGAACTGGAAACACAGGGAATCCAGGGTGGATGATCCCTTCAGGATCAGTGGTGTGAGTGGTGATATTGGGAGTGTAGAGGGAGAGTGGGTTAGAAAGGGGAACCAATTACAAGGATCTACATGTGACCTCCGCCCTGGGGGACGGACAACAGTAAAGTGGGTGAAGGGAGATGTCAGACAGGGAAAGATATGACAAAATAATAATTTATAAATTATCAAGGGCTGATGAGGGAGGGAGGAGTAGGGAGGGAGGGGAAAAATGAGGACCTGATGCCAGGGGCTTAAGTGGAGAGCAAATGCTTTGAGAATGATGAGGGCAATGAGTGTACAAGTGTGCTTTACACAATGGATGTATGTATGGATTGTGATAAGAGTTGTATGAGCCCCTAATAAAATGATTTAAAAGAAAGAATAGTTGAAAGAAATAAAGTAACCAAGTAAAAATTAAGTTTATATTTTTAGTTTGTGTGCTGTGGATTTCTTCAACCATTTTTGGATATTTATGTATAAGGATGGTATTTGTCCAATGAGAAATGCATTCAGTATAAGAATAGTATCTAAAAAAAAAGAATAGTATCTAAACCTTTGTTATAGTTCTTGAATGTTTATAATTAAAAAATATTCATTTTTCTTGAACAGATTAAGAACCATTATGGAATGATATGATACAAATGCTCATTTCACTTGTTAATATATCAAAAAAAAACCAGAGCACTATCTGTTTATGCTTCTGGTAATGTAGATGAATATTGTTTTTGCTGTCATTGCATCAGCTGTGAAACTTCAGAATTTTACCATCCTAATGGGACTTTTCTCAATAAAGATTTAAGGGAATAATTTTGCTGTCATTTAGACATCGTATTATCTGTGCAAAATTTGGCACTAGAATAATATTTTCTCATTACTCATTTGCTTTTGGAAGATATATGAAATTTAGAACAGGTTTTCTAGCAAAATGGTGATTGTCTAAAAATTTTTAATGAAAGGTTGTCCACATTTTACCTGCTGCTCAGGATAAATTTAACTAGCGATTTATTATCTATAAAATGGTATATGAAAAAAATATTTTTCTCAATAAACAGGTTGTGTTTTGAATGTATATTTTTCTTAAATAACAAGGAAATAAATTGGTTTATATAGCTAGAAGTCTACTTACTCTTCAAGGGTGACAAAATCCAGAAACTCCAGCTCCAATTGATATTGAAATGTCTATAGTACAGTACTTCTGTGCCACATATCCAGTCAAGATAATTTCTGAATGGAAAGAAATGTGCAGCATTTTTAATTTTGGTTTGGTAAATGTATTGTATTACTATTGTTTGGGGTTCCAAACATTATAGTTTTATTGTTTATTTATTTTGGCTTTCAATGTCAAGTTGGGTGAAACTTTACATAGCAAATCAGTAATTCATACATTTTTTTACATGTTGATTATTACAATCCTCAAAATGTTACACTGTAACATCACTTGTACTATTTAATCTCTGTTTTCTGTTTCCAATACTTCTTCTTTCAAAACCCTTCTGTGATAGTTAGATTTGGGGTCACCTTTGCTAGACCAGGATTCTCAGTGGTTTGGCAATCAACACTTAGTAATCCCCTATGAACTGACCTAATGCAATGTTATCCACTCCAAAATAGGATTTATTATAAAGCCTCAAAGTACTTGTCAGATTAGGGTGCAATACAACACCCCTACTCAGGTCACAGCCTTGATGTAATTGAAAGAATATTTCCTTGGAGGTATGTCCTACTTCCAATATAAATGGACACTGTATAAAAGCTCGTTTGCTGGGGCTGGGTACTGCATCAATTCACCAAGCTCTGGTTCTCTAGACTTGAACCAATGACCTGCCTTATTGCCTGAAGATCCTAGGACTTGTCAGTAGCCTGCCATCTAATCTGCTAACTTTGGATTTATTGGCCTCTCCAGTCGGAAGCTTGACCTGATAATCTTGGATTCATTTGTTTCTTCAGCTAGCAGCCTATGTTTGCCCTGTGGATCTTGGATTCATTGGCCCCTGACTTTATGTGAGTCAGGAGAAGCCTCCAGTTTAACACCTGACCCACAGACTTGGAAACTACCTGAACTTGGACTTGACTTGCCTGCTTCTACAACTGTGAGCCATTCTTGATCTCTCTCTCTCTCTCTCTCTCTCTCTCAATCACTCTGATATATATTTAGAGTGAGATATACATATACATGTACACACATATATGCATACACATATATATACATGTAAACCACAAATATCACTGGTTTGGCTTCCCCAGAAAATTCAGCCTGAGAAACCTTCTGAAATTTGTCCTTGAGTAGATAATGTCCTTTTGATCTCAAATGGTTGATCATTCTAAGGAGTGTGTACCTCACTAGTGTTATTTTCCCCTTATAAACCATTTATTATTGAGTTGAGATTTCAGGTGGATTGTGCATTCAGTTCCAGACATAACAGAGGGCTAAGAGCCATAATCTTAGGTGTTTCTCCAGTTTCTATCTAACCTATAGCCAGGTCATTTTTATGATTTTGATGTCTGTCTTTTTCACTAACTCTATTCAGGGCCTTCTAATGTGATCCCTTTCAGAACATTGGATATTCATAGCCTGGTAACATCTAGTTCTTCTGATCTCAGGATCAAGAAGAATGATATTCTTGTACTGAATAAATCATTGAACTTTTTTTCCCCATATGTCTTCAATTTTTTTCACTTTTCTTTTCTCCAGACAAGGAGAGAACAAATAGTTGCATCTTAGATGGGTGCTTTCTGTAGCAACTTAACTGTAGACATGGTTTCAATAATGCCCCAGAGGAGATGGCAGAAGAAGATCTTGCAAGCTACAGCCTACAGTAGAACACTGACTTGCATGTTTCCATGGTTCACAGTGCTTTTCTGCTTCCCTAAATCCTGCATTCCATTCTATCTCACTTTCAAATTCCCACCTTCCCCTCTACCCATGCCTCAGAGCCCTGTGCTCCTCTGGTGTCTCTTTTGATTCCAATATCAGGTGTGTTGCCTTAATAGCCCTAAAACACCTGTCCTTTTGACACCTAAGCAGCCAATTTGCATCCAGACTACTTAAGATCTCTTTACATTCAGGCCTTAGAGTGCTGATGAACTGGGCCCTCCTTTCCAGCTGGTTTCTCCAAGAATGGAGGGACTGTTATGAAAACTACTGCCTCCTAATTGAGGTGCATTCTGTTCTCCCAATACCTCTCTGTTACCCAGAATTTTGAGCTTTTCCTTGCAGTACTGAAATCTGTACCTGGTAGCTGCTCTGGCTGATGCAACCGTCTGTGTGGACTTTCCCCTCCCCTATTCCTACACTCCAGCATGGGCCTCTCTCTGGCCCTGCACTGCAAGATGGACTTCCCACTTCTTCTGGTGCTGCTAGAGGAACCAATGCTTCTTCTCTTGCACAACAGGACAATCGGCAGAGACCATTCACTATGACAGGCACCTCCAGGCTACTCCATCTATTAGCTCTTACACCACCCCCAGATGTGGCTCTTAGCCATGCCTGCTACACTCCTGCAACCCCAGCCCCACCCTGCTTTGTTCTTCCATGCAGAGTTTCAGCTAGCAACATTGCTGCAGATCCCAATAGAGAACCCTCTGCAACTTCTTTGCTGAGCCCACTATGCTCCTCCTGGTAACATCTTAACTACCTGGCCCAGTGTACCAAGGTCTCATGGACCTGCTTCTCCAGGAGGCCGGCACACAGCCACATCATCATCCCATCTTCCCACTCTCTCCTTCAAGTGTGAGGGCAAACATCAGCCTGTCTGATAGTAATTTAAAAATATTGTCCTAACTGCGAAATATTTAATGAGAATATTCTCTTATATGTGAGGAGAATGTGTATATTTTACATGCATTATTTGGTGGAATGTTGTACAAATATTACCATTATTATTTTCCAAATTAATAACTATTTCTTACCTTTAATTGTGATGCATTAAATGTTAATTTTCTTCTCTACATCATTCACGCTGATCATTTCATTTCTTTACAACTAAGTTTTAAAAATAATACTGGTGACTCTCTGTAATATCTGCAAGGGACATAAGTATCCAAGAATGGGTCTCCAGCATTTCAAAGGTATCATAAATCATGTTATTTTTTATTTTATTTGACTTTTGAACATTCTATTATAAGTCAATCTATCAATCAGGCCCTTTAAATAGGAAGTTGGAAGTTTTTTCATTTTCTTCCCATTTGCTTTATAAGCTTTATAAACTTGAAACGTACATTCTTTTTACTTTAGCTATTTTACTGGTACCGAATACATCTCCCTATAAATTTAAATTCCTGGTTTTGAGTTTTTTAGTTTGTTTTGCAGTTTGGAGGGCTTAGTTCTTCAGGCAAATTTTCACTTCCTTCCACATGCACTTTCACCGTCCAGGTCTTGGGTGAAACAAGAGGTCAGCACAGTATTTTGCTTTTTACAATGGAAATAAAAATTCCCCCTGGAAAAATTGCCATTTTCAAGGTAGGCTAAGCGACACACACAACCAATGGATTGTATTGACAGGTTATAGAACATATTCCTTCATTAGAATGGATTGAACAAAATAGTTGAAATTGATTTTCAACAGACAAAGAGGCTGCAAATGACTAGAATTATAAATGTCAAGGTATCATTGATGTTAAGGAATGTATAATTTTTAGTGACTAAAATTGGTAGATTGAAGAGCACTTCAGGGATGTTATAATGAAGTTTCACTATTTATTTTGGAAGAATATTATTAGCATAGCAATTTTGTAATATTAATATTCTGTTAAATTGTTTCAAAGGTTTCAGATAACTCTTCTAATTTTATGGGAAATTGTTTCCAAAATTATATCTCTTATAAAAAACACATATTAATACCCAAGACAAGATAAATGAGTTTTAATAAATAAGTGTTATGTTACACAGCAGTTATATGTTATTTCAACCTGATATAATGAGTAATGGAGCATTTCAACTTGATACAATGAATAATGAAAACTTTCAACAACACTGATGATTCACTGTGCCATTAAAACCTGCCAAAATTTTAAGGGAGGCATTAAAATCATCCCAGACACCCAATCCAAGTCTACAAAAATCAAGCCTGTATTTTCCATGCTCCAGCAGAGCAAGAGATAGAAGCTGTTTGCTCAAGTTGTTCAGTAGAATCCTGAAGAATCCTAAAACGAACAGAGAGTCTGAATAATTTATTTCCACTGTAGTTTTACACTATATATTACAAAGTGCTACAGCTGATAAAACTTACCCATTGTAACTTTATATCTTAATGGTCTGGTGTTAATTTTGACTATACTTTGTAACATCATTTATTTTTCATTAACTCTATAGACTCACATTGTATTTGTAAGATTGGTTACAATGAAATGTAACATTTGAGGTATAAAGCAAAAATAAAAGTGGGAAAAGGAACTTTATCATCAAATAATAGTGGAAATATTTACATCTCAGGTCAAGTAAAGACAACTTTTTGTTTACTATAATCAAAGTTATTTTTTATCAGGCAACACCATCACACCCCCTCTTCCCCTTTTAAGAGTTATTTATAGCCAATCCCAAGTTTTCTATATGGAGTTTTTAGTGTCATCCTTTTTCTTAACATATTTTTGATAACTAATTCTATGTTACTAATAGGTGCGTTTTGTGATAGATAACATTAAGAGGGAAAAGTACAGTGCTACCAACAATACCATCAAAAAAATTTTTTAATCACTATCTCAAAGCAGAGTTGAACAAACTATATGGCCCCTTCAATGTTATTAGGTTCAGGGAAAATAAAACAAGCCTACAGATGACACATTCTAATTACCTAGTTCCTTTATTTTTGCATCTAATTTCCTCGAGATTCAATGATAGGTGAGTTTTTAGAGTTGATAACAATTGGTTCAAAAAACTTCTTCAGAAAAAAGCATTTCAAATGTAGGTTTATTTTTGAAAATTAGCTACTTTGGCACTCCAAAGACCTCTAGTTTCTGGAATTTCAGAGTCTTTTTAATTGTGTTCATTTTGCAGTTGCCAATTCAACTCAATGATTTAATCTGTCACTTGAAATGTGTCATGCTGGCATAGATATAGATGTAACATTCAGTTCTTAAGCCGGAGTTCACTAAGTGTTGCAGGTGGAAATCTATATGACACCCCTCCCCCCAAAAATAAGATAAAAAATTTCTCATGGTATTAAAAATAGAAATGCAAGTTTGGAAGACATAATATAACCATCAATCATAATTCTGAAATATAGTCATCTTATGGAACTCTTACAAGTGTTGTTATTAAATCCATTGTCTTTAACAGGTATTTTTTGTTCTTTCTCATATCTTGTAGTTTCCTAAATTTATTTATCCCATATTTTTGGTCCTATTGCACAATCACCATTTAACTATTAATAATTACATAGCAATAGTCCTCAAACATTTCTTTAAATTATATTTTACTATTATTTTCAGGTACCAAAGTGGTTTTCTCAAATCATTCAATGTTAGACTAAACAGTAATGATGATTTTTATTAATTTTTAGTCACAGTATGGTCAGTAAGATTTACAAAAATAATTTTACAACCTGTTGTTTGTATCATTGCCCTTTCATTTCATAAAGAAGATTTTTTTTCACAACACTACTAATAAGCATTGAAAATTCTTAATTTTGCCTCTAAACAGTTTCTCTATTTATATGGAAATGACCTTTACAATTTCAAGTAACGCTGTTTTGAGTAAATAATCTTGGCTTATGGAACCCTTTCAAAGATGGCAAAGACATTTGAAATATGTTGAAAATAATACTCTTTTGTAGATGTATAAATATCTACTGAGTTTTAAGTAAAATAACTTTAGTGAATGACAAAGAGAAAATATGGTTTCCATATTAACTCCTTTGGTGAAAAGCCCATTGATTATTCTTACCATCTTGCTATATTGCTCCATGCTAAACCTGACTGAATTTGCTCTTCAACGACAAATTATTCTTTTTTACTTATCTCTTCCCGGCTTATTCATATAGAATGCCTGTGTAATAAAGCTATCTTTATTTTATATTTCTGACATGACTTTATTTTGTTGTTCCCTCTCTTAATTTGTCTTACAACATTTATCAAAACTGATTTTGACAAACCACTATTTGTCTCTCAGATTGTTATCCTGTGGTGGCTTGGGTATTGCCATGATGCTGGAAACTATGATATTTCAATTAGGGTGGACAAGTTTCAGAGGAGCTTTCAGACTACAGAAGAATACCTTGCAATCTACTTCCTTAACACTTACCAGGGCAAGATTTATAAAAAAGCAATTGAACATGGCTTCATATAATACTGGAAGCTGAGCCCCTCAAGTTGGAAGAAGATCAACATACAACTGGGGAAGGACACGCTCTTCGACGTAGTGCCTGCTTTCATGATGTGGCTGGAATAAGTCCTTCTGACTTTAATTTGGTGATGCAGAAAGACTCAACTGAAAAGAAAAAAGTTGCAAATACCCATTCACAATCAGAATATTAACTTTAGAGGAAGGCAACTTGATACATGAAATGGAAAATATTAAAAAATATATATAAGAATAATTAATAATAATAATTACAACCCAACCATGGAATGTACAAAGTATAAGTGGAGGAAAATTAGAAGTGACCATTAAAATGAAACATATGAAAATAGATATCCAAGACATCTGTAAGCTGGAATAGATTGGTATTGGCTATTTTGAATTAATCACATGATTTTCTTTTTTTTTTTTTTTAAACATTTTATTAGGGGCTCATACAACTGTTATCCCAATCCATACACACAACAATTGTGTAAAGCGTATTGTACATCATTTCTCAAAACATTTTCTCTCCATTTAAACCCCCGACATTAGGTCCTCATTTTTCCCCTCCCTCCCCGCTCCCCTCTCCCACATGAGCCCTTGATAGTTTATAAATGGGTATTTTGTCATATCTTGCCCTGTCCGACTTCTCCCTTCACCCACTTTTCGGTTGTCTGTCCCCCAGGGAGGAGGTCACACACAGTTCCATGTAATCGGTTCCCTCTTTCCTACCCATTCTCCCTTTACCCTCCCTGTTTTGCCACTCACACCACTGGTCCTATAGGGCTCATCCATCCTGGATTCCCTGTATTTTCAGTTCCTATCTGTACCAGTGTACCTCCTCTGGTCTAGCCAGTCTTGCAAGATAGAATTCGAGTCATGGTAGTGGGAGCGGGGAGGAAACCTTTAGGAACTAGAGGAAGGTTGTATTTCTCATCATTGTTACATCGCATCCTGACTGGCTAATCTCCTCCCCGAGACCCCTCTGCAAGGGGATCTCCAGTGGCCTACTAATGGGCTTTGGATCTCCACTCCGCA
Source organism: Echinops telfairi (assembly GCF_000313985.2). Taxonomy (NCBI): domain Eukaryota; kingdom Metazoa; phylum Chordata; class Mammalia; order Afrosoricida; family Tenrecidae; genus Echinops; species Echinops telfairi. The sequence continues at coordinate 5,273,333 of NW_022103942.1, forward strand.
CTGCCCCCATCATTCACTATGGTGAGATTTTTTGTTCTGATGATGCCTTACACCTGATCCCTTCGACACCTCGTGGTTGCATAGGCTGGTGTGCTTCTTCCATGTGGGCTTTGTTGCTTCTGAGCTTGATGGCCGCTTAATTACCTTCTATGCTAAGAAACAAATTGAAGACGAATGACAGAAGGAAACGTGGCCTAGCCTCATGCCATCTTCACAATTGTTCTAATGTTTCAGTCCATTTTTGTAGCCACTGTGTCAATCCAGCTTATGGAAGACCTTCCTGTTTCACTGCCCTCTACTTTACCAAGCATTATGTCCTTCTCCAGTGTCTGGTTTCTCTTGGCTACATGTCTAAAGTACAGGAGCAGTCTCATCATCTGTGCCTTTAAGGAGTATTCTGGTTGCACTTTTTCCAAGAAAAAAATTGTTCTTTTGTCAGTTCATGGTAATTTCAAGATGCTTCTCCAGCAACTTAATTTAAATGCATCAATTTTTCTTCTTTTTTTTGTGTGTGTGTGTGTGTGTGTGTGTGTGAGAGAGAGAGAGAGAGAGAGAGAGAGAGAGAGAAGGGGAGGGGAGGGGAGGGGAGGCACATCAATTTTTCTTAGAACTTCCTTACTCAATGTCCAACTTTCACATGTATAGGATTGAGGCAATTGAAATTATCATGCCTTATATCCGGCACACCTTAATCCTCAAAGTAACCTCCTTTATTTTCAGCACTCTAAAGAGGTCTTGTGCAGCAGAATTGTCCAAATCTTATCTCTTGATCTCCTGATTGCTGCTTTCATGAGCATTGATTGTGTATCCATAAAAGATGACAATCTTGACAACTACAATCTTTTATCCATCTATCAAATGTTTCTTGGAAGAAGTACAGCCATAATGATCTAAAAAGTGAGAGTAGTGAGCCTTTGTATTATGTCATTTGGTCACCTTGTTATAAGTGACTAGTCCCTGGAGGCAGGCACCATGCTTTGGAAAGTATAAGGTTAGTGAAAAAGAGGAAGGCTCTCAAGAAGATGAATCAATATAGTGGATGCAAAAAGCCAAACATAACAATAATTAGGAGGATAACACAAAACAGGAAATGCTTCCTTCTGTTGTACATTTGGTCATTGTAAATTGGAACCAATTCAACAACAGTAACACCAAGAAATCCTTTAACAAAATAAATATTCATGCTACGCTTGGATTTTGAGTAGGCACAACAAATCCACATGGGGACCAGAAGCCATGATCATAATTCTTACAATATAGTGAAAATCATGTAGGAGTTCAATACAAAAGTATCATTTATTAGCTATGGATCTTATAGAGTTAGTTTTGATAAATATTCAAATGAGTGGGCTTTAAAAAACAACAACAAATATTCACTTCTACTTCATGCAAAATGATGTCACTTAAATGGCCTACTTAGGATAAGGAAGAGTCTGATGAAAGAAGATGAAGTGTAGATTTAGTTGTAAGGAAAAGAAAAAAATACTTATATAACTGTATTTGTATCCTGTATTTGCACGTGGTTTTCATCATTAAGTTGTGGTGGTTCTATATTTAAGGAAATCCAAGGACTAATGCCCTCTTGTTTGCTGCTGCACTTTAAGATAAATAGCAAAAATGGTAGAAAGTGGTGAAAATGTTCTTGTGAGTAAAGCAACTAATACCACTCTAAGACTTGTAGCTCTCTGAACATTTCCTGCAAATAAATTTTAATTTTTCATTACGGTGTCAACTATTTAAACTGATGCTGAAGCACATGGATCGACCTAATTTGATATAAAACTTAGTAACTGAAGTCACCAAGAGTATATGATCTCATGCCCTAGGTAACACATTCAGTGTTTTTATTATTATTATAAAATAGTTCCCTCAGCTTTTTCTGTAAGGAACTCTCTCTGGAATAAGTAATTGGTAGTTTCTCATGCATGTTTTAATAGTGTTCAGAAAAAAAGGCTTCTGAACAAATGCCATCTAGTATAGAATACCATTTGAACTGCGTTTATTTCAACAGCAGATTTCCCTAGTTGGCCAATTAATTACAAGGTATAAAGGTCTTTTTAAAGTCACTTGGAAAAAAAGAAAGACAGTTATGGTTCATTGTTCCCATTTTGAACTAACTCTAATAATGTAAGTAGTGTATATCATAAATAGCTTTTCAATATTTTTAGTACAAAATGTGCATAGATTTTCATTAATTAGTAGGTGTGGACTTTGATTTCATTTTCATCATTTTGTATTTGGTGGATAATAAGAAATATTATCTATATGAATTTTTTGGTATTGCTTAAAGGATATTCATACCTGTAGAATGTCTCATAAATATTTCCATGATCAGCACTATAACATTTAGTTTTAGATAAATAAAGAAATAAGATCACAATGCAATACAGATTTAATTAGTATCTCCCTTTTGATGAATCTTCCTGGAATATGATAATTAAATTTGTTTAACAATTTGCAGAAACTAGGTTTTATCAGACTAAATATATTTTAAAGTAGACCTTAAAAAAAGTGAGTATCATAGTCTCTGTGAAATCAGTCACAGACAAGATATTGGTTTCCTTTGAATCAAAGTTAATTAATTTCAAATATATATATCACCATAGTAAAATCTAAACAATCCTGAATGTGGATATTCCAGAATACTATTGGTTTGGTCAAATAAATTCAGAGTAAAGTTTGTTATCTCTATATGGAAATGAGAGGAGAGGGTAATATGGCTGCCAGATAACAACCATGGAGGACTTTCTTTCTGTAAGTCCCAGAAAGAATCAAGTAGGAGGATGTTATTGATTTTTGAATATAACTATTTGCCCTGAAAGCTAAATGCAGAAAGTTTTTGTTTGGTTGGTTCTTTTTTTTTTTTTTGAAAAGTAGGAGATCAACAACTTAAACGGAGCTTTTCTGACCACCCCACCCTCCATTAAAGGTGCCCTGAGACTTTTCGGAGTGTTTTGCTGTCCATCTTCTCCTCCTCCATCTCAAATATCATACCCAGCCAAGCCCCTTACTCTGACTTTGCTATTTTCTTAAATTCTCTTTTCTTCCTTTACCACATTTCTGTCAGCGCCACTTCCCTCACATCCACTTGCTTCCCACACCTAGCAGACAAGTCTGTGAACTGTTCCAGCCAAGGAAGTAGCAGCCCCATCTAAACCATTGATTTATTCTTTGCTTCTAGCTTTTGCATTCTACTTTTATTTTATTGTAAATTAATCTAAATCCTTGTGTTTCCTGCTATAGCCTCTCTTCTCCCAAACCTACCTCCCTGCAGCTACATGCAACTCCAAGACAGACACAGGTAAAACCCACCAAACCAAACTTGATTTATTTCTTTCATGCTGGAGTTCACCAGCGTCTCCCATCCCACCAATGATCAGAAACTTTAAAATGTTACAGAGCATACACCTCACACCAAAAAGAGTAGAACTATCCCTAAACCCTCCCCAAACCACCCAGCCAAACTCCTCACCTCATTGGCCTCTTAAAGCCCTATGTGGATAATGAACTGCTTGGGAAACCTGGCACAGACTCTCTCCTAGCCCAAACAAAGCCTTTTACCAATAGGTCAAGATATCTTTAAATCTTCGTCTATCTCTTCTTCCTTTTTTAAACACCCACACCAACTCTCTGAGTGGCCCTGTTGGCAAGGACATTCTCAGACAGCACAGGAAAATCCAGGCTTCTAAAATCACAGACCCACCCACATTCATGCTCTTACAGTAAAAGAAGCCTTTAACCATACTCAACCCAAGCCCACATATATTTTCTACTCCCTTATCTTCCATTTTTCCTCTGAACTTCCTCCTTTTCTCACCCCTTCCTTCCCTCTGTTTTTCTTTTCTCTTTATCATATCTTATTCAATTATAGAGAGATTTAAAATATATACAATATATATGAGGTAGTTAGTTTATTGTGCCAACCTGGCCGATAAACACATGTGGGGTTAATTGAAAGGTGGAGGGATAAATGGCTCAGGGAGCCTCACCTTTCTAGTTCTTGTTCTCTTGCTTTCTGATGGTCGGACCAGGGTGCAGCTACATTAGCCAGTTCCCTGCTTTAGCTGGCAAGGCTTACTTCCTGTAAGACATCCCTGAGGAGAAGCCACATGGACCTACCATGATGCAGCCCTAGGTGCTGGTGCACCCATGTGGAAACCCCTGCCAGCGCTGAGATGTTTAGACATTCACTGACATAGCTTTCCTCCTGCAGTTGGCATCATTGCATCTGTTTTGTGAGATGAAGGAGGACTTTGTGGATTGATGTTGGACATATGGGTTAATGGGTTAATGTTGGACTTGTGGGCTTGGGAAACACTGGTTTGGGATGTTTACTTGATGCTCACTTAACCTTTATATAAAATTCTCTTTTACGTATGAGTTTCTGTGGATTTGTTTCTCTAAAGCACCCAGACTAACACAATATACTCTATATAAATCTTTGCATAACACATAGATCTTTTTACAGATTTATATGCATATAAATCTTCTTGGTGTTTCTAACTTGGCCTGATGGTTGAATGAAAAATGCAGCCTGAAAAAATCTGTGCAGACTGAGTGAGTCATGTGTTGTGTTTTGCAACATACACAAAGGGTCACATTTCAGTCTCATTCAGACAATATATTGTGCTTGTGTTAGTGTGTTAAAGCATTCATCATTGTGCTTTTTTTGTATTTTATTTGTTTAAAATACCATATTCATGGCTCCAAAGAAAGTTAGTGATACAAATAGTAAAGTAAGAGGAAAACTGTGAGAACCATGATTAGAATTAAAGAAAGACATCATTGTGAAATTTGAATCAGTTCCCCATTTGTCTGTTTTGGCAGTTTAATGCAATATGGCTAAGTAAACATTAACAACAGTTTTGAAAAAAATGTGATAAATGTGAATAATATAGTGAAAAGGGTGAAATTGTTTACCATAAAACAAAGATGCCAGGGCATTGAAAATGTTGAAAAATTACTATTAAATTGGATAAATCCGAAATAATTCTGTGGCAATAATGTATCTGAGGCAGTTATATGAGAGGCTAAAAGCCTCCATAGTGATTTGAAGACTGAAAAAAATAATTTGTATGTGTAAATTGTGGGCCTCAGAATCAATTATTTGGTTTCCCATTATTTCTTAAAGGAAAAATGAGTTCAGTTCTCAAACTTTTCAATGTCAGAACACGAATATGGAACAAAATTGAGTCAGACAATGGAGGTATTTACATAATCCTCTTATCTCCAGCTAATTATTTTTTTACACCAATCCCCTGTTCCACCCACCATGTGCTTTAGCTTTTGCTCTCCTTCTTCTAGTGAAATATAGATCCAAGAAATCTTTTAAGTCTCATTACACATCTTAAAATATCTTTTTCATTAATTTACCATCGCACCGGGCTTTCCAGAAGGCCAAGTATTATTATTACTATTACTTTTATCTTACTCCTCCTTTTCTCACCTCACAAATTTCCTACTTACACATCTATCTGTCTTTTCTTAATCTTCCCATGAAATTATTTCTTGATCCCATTAGGCCTCTATTTCATAATTTGAAGGAGTAAACTATGCCTACAAAAACTAGCAGCCCAAATACCAATGACAGCTGCACCACTATGCTATGGAAGCAGCAGTTAACCACAGTGTTGTAAAAAGTCCAAGAAAAACCAAATCAAATAACCCAAAATCACTGAAGCCCAAAGTACTCAGAAAAGGAGTCACAAGAAATATGACAAATATAGTGCAGAAGAAGCTGTTTATGTCTCTGAAAGAGATATGAGGAGCACAAATGAAAATAATGGAATAAATTGAAATGCTAAAAAGCTCACACCAAAATGATTCGCAGAATATAAACAAAGAAATAACAGAATTAAGAAACTTGGTAAAAGATTTGAAGAATAGAATGTATGAAAAGGGAAATAAAATTAGTGAACGGCAACACAATCGCACTGCCTACATCCAACGAGAGAAATAATCAACAAAAAACCCACAAAAGAATCCAAAGAAATCCTGAGAATGATGTGGGACACTCTCAAAATAACCAATCTATGACTCACCAGAATCCTGGAACAAGACGAAACAAACAAAAACAATCTAATTAGAAAACAGTATGAGAATTTGTGCAAGAAAATATCCCCATCATCAAAAATTAGGAGAAATTAACTCATCAAGAAACTCAGAGAACCCAAATAGGGTAGAGAACAAAAGGAAAATATTGAGACATAATCATAACCTACCTCAATGAAAAGGAGAGAATCCTGGGGGCAGTTAGTGAAAAAAGAAGAATCATCTACAAAGGAAAGCCGATAAAGATAAGCTTGGACTTCTCAGCATAAACTATGCAGGTAAAAAGGCAATGGTGCAACAAATACCAGACTTTGAGGGGGAAAAATGTTGACCAAGAATATTACATCCAGCAAAATGATTTCTTAAGATAAAACAGAGAAATCAGATATTTCCAAACAAGGATACATGCAAGGAATATGGTAAGAAGAAGACAAGAGGAAAGTCAAAGGAAATAGAGGAAAAAGCTAGGAGGCAAAGGGCATTTATAGAGGTCTAGATAAAGACATGTACATATGTAAATATATTTATATATGAGGGTGGGGAAATAGATCTATGTGCATGTATTTATAGGTTCAGTATTAAGGTAGTAGATGGACATTGGGCCTCCACTCAAGTATTCCCTCAATGCAAGAATATTTTCTTCTATTAAATTGGCATTCTGTGATGCTCACCTTCCCAACACAATTGCTAAAGACAAAGTGGGTGCATAAGCAAATGTGAAGAAAGCTGATGGTGCCCGGCTATCAAAAGGTATAGCATCTGGGGTCTTAAAGGCTTGAAGGTAAACAAGCGGCCATCTAGCTCAGAAGCAACAAATCCCGCATGGAAGAAGCACACCAGCCTGTGTGATCACATTGGTGTTGAAGGGATCAGGTATCAGGCATAATCAGAACAAAAAATCGTATCATTGTGAATGAGGTGGGGAGTGCAGAGTTGAGACCCAAAGGCCATTTGTAGGCTACTGGAGATCTCCTTGCAGAGGGGTCTCAGGGAGGAGATGAGCCAGTCAGGATGTGATGTAGTAATGATGAAACATACAACTTTTCTCTAGTTCCTAAATGCTTCCTCCCCCACCCACTATCACGATCCCAATTCTACCTTACAAATCTGGCTAGACCAGAGGATGTACACTGGTACAGATAGGAACTAGAAACACAGGGAATACAGGGCAGATGATCCCTTCAAGAGCAGTGGTGTGAGTGGCAATACTGGGAGGGTGGAGGGAGGGTGGATTGTAAAGGAGGAACTGATTACAGGGATCTACATATGGCCTCCTTTCTGGGGGGTGGTCAACAGAAAAGTGGGTGAAGGGAGACATTGGACAGGGCAAGATATGACAAAATAACAATTTATAAATTATCAAGGGTTCATGAGGGAGGGGGGAGCAGGGAGGGGAAAAATGAGGAGCTGATGCCAGGTGCTTGGGTGGAGAGAGGATGTTTTGAGAATGAGGAGGGCAATGAATGTACAAATGTGCTTTACACAATTGATGTATGTATGAATTGTGATAAGAGTTGTATGAGCCCCTAATACAAACATTTTTTAAATGATGATTCATATCATATGAATACAAAATCAACAACAACAGCAGACAAACCTGAAAGCATCATACAGGACACCATCACCCGGAAACCAATACAATAAAATAGCACCTAAAACAACAGAGAGCTAGAAGAGTAACAAATAAACCAATAAATCAACATAAAAATGAAAAGAACCCAAACATAAATAGAGCAAACTAAGAGCAACAAACCAGCATTTGTCAATAATAATACTGAATGCCAATGCACAAAATGCACCAATCAAAAGACAGAGAGTAGCAAAGTGGATTAGAAAACAAGATCCATATATATGCTGCCTACAAGAGACATATCTTAAACCCAAATACAAAAACTAAGCTAACTGCATTTGAGCAGTTTCTGATCATAGCCGCCCTATAGAATAGAGTAGAATTGTTCTTGTGAGTTTCTAAAACTATAACTCTATACGTGCATAAAAAGCCCTATCTTTCTCCCAAGAAGCAACTGGGATTTTCAAAGTGCTGCCTATGGGGTTAGCAGCCTTCAAAAATAGACTAAGACTGAAAGAATGGTGAAATATCTACCAGAACAATGCCAATCACAAAAGGGCAGGAGTGGCAATATTAATCCTTGATCAAATAAACTTCTAGGTGAATAACATGAGAAAAAAGAATGTACACTACATAATGATTAAAGGAATAATAGACCAAAAATATATAGCCATAACTAATATATATGAGTTCAATGAAAGACTCTCGAAATACATAAACTAAACTCTCACAGAATTAACAAGAAAAATCAACAGCTCTATAATAATAGTAGGAGATTTCAATATACTCCTTTAAAGGAAAGACAGATTATCAGGAAATAAACTCAGCAAAGAACCAGAAGACCTGAACAATGCAATCAACCATCTCATCCTTCAAGATAGATGAAGTATTACACTCAACAACATTAAAGTATAGGATCTCCTCCAGCACACAGTGAACACTCTAAAATAGGTCATATGCCTGGTCAAAAACCGTGCTTTCACAAATTCAAATACATTGGAATCCTACAATATGTTTTCTCAGATCAAAACACTATTAAACTGGAAACCAACAATATAAAAAAACAGGGACTTGAAAGCAAACAAATGTAGGCTGAATAACACACTACTTACAAATGACTGAGTAACAGACCAAATACTGGATGAAATTAAGAAATTCCGTGAAACAAATGAGAAAAACACAAAAGAGCCAAACCTTTGAGACACAGCAAAAGCAGTTACCAGAGGGCAATTTATATAATCAATGCACACATGAAAAAAAGAAGAGTAAACTAAAATCAACTCTTTAATACCAACTAAAACATAAACCCTCTGCAAACAGAAGAAAATAAATCTTTAAAAAATTATAGCAAAAGTAACTTAACCAGAAAAAAAGAAAAGCAATGGAAAAATCAATAAGGGAAAAGTTGGTTCTTTGAAAGGATCAACAAAGTTGACAAACTGCTGGCAAACATATCAAAGGGCAAAAAAGAGAAGATGCAAATATCTAGACTTAATGAAGAAAGGGGCGAACTAGAAGAGACGCACACAAAATGAAAGAATAATAACACATTGGTATGGAAGGCTGTTCTCCAACAAATTTTGTAACCTATAAGAAATAGACAAATACATAGAAATAAGTCATCTACCCAAATTAGCAAAGATAAAAGTAGAAAATCTCAGCAGACAAAAAAAAAAAGAAGAAATAGAGAAGGTCATTGAGAAACTCCTGTATTAGACTGGGTTGACTGGAGAAACATATCCAGTGACACTGATATATGTGCAAGAAAGATTTTATATCAGGAAGTAATTATGTATCAAGAACACATCTTGGAGGAGCTTCAAGATGACGTCCAGGTAAGCAACCCATACAGGAACCTTTGCAGAGACAGGTGAGCCTGGTATCCAGAACACAAGCAAGATTCAGGTGAGTGAAAAAATCCCCATGAAGATCCAAGCTGCTGCCCCTAACTGGAAACAGCCCTCCTCTGTGTCTGCTTTGCTCCAAAGCACCAGAGATCTGTGCTCTTATAATAGGGATTTCAGCAAAACTCTGTTCCTAACCATCAGTATCCCCTACCCCTTGGTCGATTTGCCACCCCAGTAACTTGACCACTGTCATGTTAAGCTCCCCAAAGCCACAACTTGACCACACCAGTGGCCCTCAGGGGAAGCTGCTCCTTTTTCCCACGGTTCCCTACTCTCCACAAGGTGGCGATTTTGCTTCCAAGTCTTGGTCCATCCAAGCACCCACCCAGTGCCTGCAACCTTCACCCTGGGGCATCTCTCCCCCAGCACCTGACCAATGGCTGTGGGGGTTTCTCCTGCCTTTGCTCAACACCCCCTCCTGTGGCAGCGAGGCCTCCCCCATCATTGTCCTCTATTAGTATCCTACAAATAATACAAAATAATAATAATAAAGCCTGAAAATTTGGCCCTGACAGCCCAGACCAAATAAGCCCATGAGGCGTACATATAGCCACCAGCCCACTCTAATCTCTGAGGCTTCCTATTGCCTTTGACCACTAACTCGCTGCAGCTCCTACATACACAGCAGCCTGACTCACCACCATATTAAGCCACAGGCAGCCATTGAAAACACAGTTGCCAGTCACAGAGATAAAGAGCCCAGGGGCCCTCATCCTCCCAGAAATATGGCGCCCAGCTCTACAAAATTGTCATATAAACAACAGCATACCAAATCTCTCCCAAAAAGAAAGCAAGAAAGACAAATCACAACAGTAGAGCTAATCACACTCAGAAGAATCAGACGTGGATCTTGCACAAAAAGCAATTCTCAGAAAGCTAATTGGAGTAATACACGAGATGAGGGAAGCCACACATAATGATTCAATGATAGAGGAGATAAAGTCCATGGTAGAGGGAATGAAGTCCACAATAGAGGAGAGAGATGAAGTCCATGGATCAAAGGGAAATACAGGAACTAACGGATGAAGTAATAGGAGCTACACACAAGATCACGGATCTCACGAACAGACTAGAGGAAGCCGAGAATCGTATCAGTGATCTTGAAGACAATCAGGCAGACCTCAGAAAACAATAAAGACAATCAAACAAGATAATAAGAGAGGCAATGGAAAACCTGAGATCAATGACAGATGCTATGAATAGGAACAAAATCTGAATTGTTGGCCTACCAAAACAAGACACAGCGAAGAAGTGAACAGCTAAACTGACAAGGCAATTCCTGGAAAAGAAAACTTTCCCACCTTATTTAAGGAAAATCAGTCACTCATACAGGAAGCAGAGAGGACACCAATTATACTAAACCCTAGGAAGAACTCACCAAGGCATATAATAGTTAAACTATCCAACTTGAAGGAAAAAGAGAAAAATCTAAAAGCAGCAAGAGAAAGGAAGACAGTCACATACATTGGCTCTCAGGTAAGAATATGCTCAGACCTATCAGAAGAAACCAGGAAGAGGAGGAGCGAGTGGAGTAACTTCTTCACGAAGCTGAAAGAACAAAATGCCTCGCCAAGAACTCTCTACCCTTCCAAACTATCTATTAAGATAGAAGGAGAGATAAGGGTCTTCCAGGATAAGGAAAAACTTAAAGAATGCACTGTAAGACACTCAGCCCTGTGGAGGAAGATCCTTGCCGACTCATTATGGCCAGAAGACCGACATCAACTAAACACAAGCAAGAGAACATCATAGAGTCCAACTCCAGGCAGAGCCAATGAGCCAATAATAATCACCAAGATAACATGGCCTCAGAGAGAAAAGAAGGCAATAAAGAAAGCCCCCCACAAAGACAGAGCATAATCATATGAAGGGAGACAGGAAAACACCCAACACAAAAGGCATGAGATGACAGCAATGAATCCACAAATCTTGATAACAACTCTAAATGTCCACGGTCTCAATTCAGACACTAAAATAAAAAGGCTTGCAGACTAGCTTGGAAAACATAACCCATCAATCTGTTGCCTGCAAGAGACACATCTTAAACTCGCAGACAAAAATAAACTAAGAATAAAAGTCTGACAGAAACTGTAACAGGCAAACGGCAAATTTTAAAAAGCAGGAGTCACAATCCTCCAAGTGTTTACCCTTGTTTTTCTAGTTGTCTTTTTATTCATTTCCAGCCTTATGATCCCAGAAGGACGTCTGATTACACTTGAGGATGAATAATGAACTCCTGCGACATGAGTGGGTACCAGCCCAGCTTAGAGAAGAGTTTAGGAAATGTCTAGAAACTAATGAAAATGAAAATACAATGTACCAAAACTTTTGGGATACGGTGAAAGCAGTTATCAGAGGTAGCTCGACAGCAATATGTGCATATATGAAAAAGAAAGAGAGATTTTTGACCGATACACTCATAAAACCTTCAGCAGCTAGAGCAGAGTCAAAAAAACAACCCCTCCAATAGCAAAAGATAAGAAATAATAAAAATCAAAACAGAGTTATACTAGTGGTGAGACAAAAGAACGATGTAAATGATTAACGCAGTTCTTTGAAAGGATCAACAAAATCGATAGATTGCTGGCAAACCTAACTAAAGAAAGGAAAGAGCAAACAGCAATAGCTAGGAAGAAGGATGAAACAGGGAGAATCACATCACTCCCCAATGAGACTAAAATAATAATCACAAAGCACTATGAAAGTCTGTACTCAAATGAATCCAACAATGTGAAAGATATGGACAATCCCTCCCTAGACTATACCAGATAGAGGTTAAAAACCTCAACAAACCCATAGCAAAGGAAGAAATAGATATGGTTATCAAGAAGCTAGCAACAAAAAAAGCCCTTGGACCAGACAGCTTCACAGGAGAATTCTAACAAATATTCAGGGAAGAGCTGACACTGATGCTCCACAAAGAATCCCAGAGTGTAGAAAAGGATGGCAAACTCCAAAAAGCATTTTGCAAAGCGAGTATAACTTTGATACTCAAACAGGGCAAGGATCCCACAAGAATAGAGAACTACACACCAATATCTCTAATGAACATAGATACAAAAATCCTTAACAAGATATTGGCCAATAGAATACAAAATTATATAAAACATATCATCCACCATGATCAGGTAGGATTCATCCCATGGATTGAGGAATGATTCAACATCAGAAAGTCAATCAATATTATACATCACATTTATAGGAAAAAGTATAAAAATCATATGATAATATCGATAGATGTAGAAAAAGCATTTGACACCATCCAACATCCATTCCTAATTAAGATGCTCAAGAAGGTAAACTGTAAGGTCAATTCCACAAATTAATACAAGCTTTCTTTGAAAAGTCGACAGCCAACATCAGTCAATGGAGAAAAAATGAAATCAATCCCACTAGAAAAGGGGACCAGACAATGTCCCCCACTTCTTGTCCCCACTTCTGTTTAATATCGTACTGGAGGTCCTAATTAACAGCATGACAGTGGAAGGACATTTGAGGTATCTGACTGGGAGAGTAGGAAGTGAAACTATCGCTATTTGCAGATGACATGATTCTGTGCATTGACAATCCCAAAAGTTCCACAACAGAGTTCTGAAGTGATATAAGAATATGAAATTGTGGCAGGATACAAGATCAACAAACAAAAATCAATTGGTTTGCTATATACATCAGATAGGACCATGGAAGAGGAAATCAAGAAGACAGTACCCTTCACAATAGCCAAGAACAAATAGAAATATCTAAGGATTTATTTGACCAAAACAACAAAAGACCTATACAAGGAAAACTGCAAGACACCTAGTACAGGGAAAAAAAATTACCTCAACAAATGGAACAATATCCCATACTCATGAATTAGAAGACTCAATGTAATAAAGATGTCAATCCTACCCAAGGCACTTTATAAGTTTAATTCTATCCTGATTCAAATACCAACAGCCTTCTTCAAAAAATTGGAAAAAACTGACCACCAATTTCATATGGAGAAGGAAGAAGCCCAGAATCAGCAGATAACTCAAGAAGACAAAGTCAGAGGGCTTTCTTTACCTGACTTTCACACCTACTACACATCCACAGTGGTCAAAACAGCATGGTACTGACATAATGACAGATACACAGGCCGAGAGAAAAGAAAAGAAAACCCAGAATAAAACCATCAGCATATAGACAGCTGATCTTAGACAAGGGCCCCCAAAACATCAAGTTGGAGGCAGACGACCTCTTTAATAAGTGGTGCTGGAAACAATGGCTATCTACATGTAGAAAAATGGAACAAGATGTCTACCTCACCCCATGCACAATAACAAATTCAAGGTGGATCACCAACATAAAAGTAAAACTCCAAACCATGAGGAACATTAGCGAAGGAGTTGGGACAAACCTAAGAAACATGGCCCAGGGAATGCAAAGATTATCTGAAATTGGGAAGGTTACACACACAGGTGAACATGAAATCAACAAGTGGGATTTACTAAGGATAAATTACCTATGTGCATCAAAAGACTTCAACAAGAGGGTAACAATGCAACCCACAGACTGGGAGAGGAGTTTTAGCAATGACACAACAGACAAAGCACTTATTACTAAAATCTACAATACCCTCATGGCCTGCAAAAAGAGGAAAACAGCTAATCCCCTGAGAAAGTGGGCAAAAGAAATGAAAAGAGGTTTCACTCAGGAGGAGAAATGTATGGCCAATAAAACATATGAGAAAATGCTCCCGATCACTAGCTATCAGAGAGATGCAAATCAAAACAACATGAAATACCATCTAACACCCTTGAGATTAGCCCAAATCAGAAAATCAGAGAGCAACAAATGTTGGAGGGGATATGGCGAGATAGAAACACTCCTCTACTCCTGATGGTCTTGTAGATATGTACAGCCTTTATGGAAAGTGATCTGGTGATATTTAAAGAAAATGAAAATTGAAAGGCCTTATGACCAGATATTCTTCCAGTGGGCATATACCCAGAAGAGGTAAGAAAGAAATACCGACCAGTCATCTGTGCTCCAATGTTTATTGTGGCACAATACATAATTGCAAAGAGTTGGAAACAACCCAAATTCCCATTGGTAGATGAGTGAATCAATAAACTCTAGCACATACACACAATGGTGTACTATGCATCACTAAAAAGCACTTATTTTCACATGAAACATGTCGTTTCATGGGAAGAGTTGCACGAAATCATGCTAAATGAGGTCAGTCAATCACAAAATGAGAAATATGACATGAGTCCCCTGAAGTAAGTGTAAACAGCACAGTAGGTACAGAAGAGAAGTCACCTATATCACAATATTCGGGTAGAGGTACAGGGGGTCGGGAGGAGGTTAGACCAAACCCAAGGAGGTACATGTAGTTTCAATACAAAGAAGTGGAATGTGGGGAGGAGGAGGGGAAAAAAGAGGGGGTGGGGAAAAATGGAGATGATGACAGGGGGTGAGCATGGCACTAACCCACCCAGGGGGAGAGTATTGGTTTTGTCTGCACATAATTGGGAGTGGGCATGCAGACCATACCCCAGTGCACCAAACCACGAGGGACGTGTGGCCACATAGATAAATGCAGGAAAAGAGCCTGCTACAGGGCTGGCCCCAGAGCCAATCTGACCCCATCCCTAGAAATATGGGTGACAGAGAACATCCCTAAACCTACAGGTTGGGGAGAGGGGCCAGCATACAATTCCCACAGAGAAGCAGACCCAGAAAGAAGTAGGGAAAGGGACAGCTGGTTGGCACAGTTGGCACACCAGGCCCAAAGGACAACATCCCTGTGGGGAGTGACTGAGACACAGATGGGACAGTGGGGCCAGCAACAGCTCATGCTATGTTATTCTCTTACTGGAACAGACTGCGAAAGAGGACAAATCTGGGGTCACACAGCGGGGAGGTGGTACAGCTTGAACCACCCATAGCAGGGCGAACCAAGAAGGGATCAAAATAAATCAGCAACTAAAGCAAAGCAAAGCTACAAAGTCCCTGAAGAGCCCCCAAAATGGACTTCATGGAGTGATTCCCCCATAACCAGTGGGAAGTTAGCCATGAAGTTCAGTGAACAGACCTGGAAGTATGTTTATTTTCTCTCTCTCTCTCCCTCTTTTTATAATCTTCTCTTTCTTCTCCTTTCTCTCCTTTTCTACTTTAAATCTTTTGTTTTCTTTCTGTTTGGTCTACGTCATAGTTGGTTTGCCTACTTATGTAAGATAGGCATGGGAAGCAAGCCCGAGGAGAATGCAGTGGGACCAATGGCCCCGGGGGACTTGGGGAGTAAGGGCGGCAGGGGAAGAGTGCGGGGAGCAGGCAGCGCCATAGCAGGAGAATAACTAGGAAATTAGAGTCAACAACGAGGAGATAGAGTTCCTGAGGGTGTCGGAGCAACAGCAAACTAGCTAACAGGAAGTTCTAAGAGGAGAAAATAGGGGGAAAGTGATGGTGGGTCAGGAAGAAGGCATAAGGAAACAGAAGAAGAACATAGGGAGCAAAGCAATGGACAGAGATATAAGCATAGGTGTGTACATAAAGAAATATATTAATCGGCAAAAGAGGTATTGGCCTATGTACATATATTTATTTGGCAATACACTGGGGTAGTGGATGGACTTTGGGCCTCTGCTCATACCCTCCCTTAACACAAGAACACTTTGTTCCAATCAATTGGCATTCTGAGATGTTCACCCTCCCAAAACATTTGCTGAAGACAAAACGGGTGCATGAGCAAATGTGGTAAAGAATGCAGATGGTGCTCAGCTATTAAAAGATATAGCATCTGGGGGCTTAAATGCTTGAAGTTAAACAAGCAGCCATTCGACAGAGAAGCAACAAGCCCACATGGAAGAAGCACACCATCTGTGTGATCACAAGGAGTCATCAAGACCAGGTAATAGGCATCAGAAGATGCATAACAAACAAACTAACAAAAACATAACGTGAAGAATGGGAGGTGAGCAGGCAGAGCAGAGACCCAAAGCCCATCTGTAGAATGGAACAAGTTCCCCACAGAGGGGACATAGGGTAGGGATGAGTCAACCAGGGTATAGTAAAGCATCAATGAAACACATTGTATTCCTCTGGTTCCTTGAGGCTTCCTCACCCCCATTATGAGGACCCCGATACTGCTTCTCAATTCAGACTAGACCAGAATATGTACACAGGTATAGAAAAGAGATGGGGACTCACGACACATGGAATCCAGGAACAGGCGTAGGAATAGTGATACCATAAGGGTAGGGATAAAGGAGCGCAGGGAAAGGGAGAAAGGGGGAATCTATCACAATGATAAGCACATAACTATACACCCCTCTTCAAGGGGAAAGAACAACAGAAAACACGGGGGAATAGAGACAGCGTTCAGTGCAAGATATGATAATAATAATAATTTATAATCTAGCGAGGGGGTAAAGGGGGTTAGGGAAGGGGGAAAAATGAGGAGCTAATACTAAGGGCTCAATATAAAGTAAATGTCTGTAAATGAATGAAGGCAAAATATGTACAAACATGCCTCATGTAATCAATGTACGGGTTGCAACGAGATGTAAAAGTCCCCAATAAAAAGATAATTAAAAAAAACACATCTCAGCCATCTCCAACTTAAGTCCATAAAGCCCTCTTCAGACGCATGCAGTCACATACAATAATGTACAATGCAGGAATATCACAGGTCAGTGGCTACAAAGTCGAGTGGATCCACAGTTGATGGAAAACATCGCAGGTCTTTGGCAACTCTCAGGCTCAGTAAACAGGAAGGTCAAGGCAGAGAGAGAGAGACCTTCAGAAAGCTATATTCTCCATTGCATCTCCAAGGCATGTCTTCAGGTTGAGACCTGATTGATAGATTAGACTCCACCCATATCTTATTATTTTTTAGAAATGTAATTACTTTTATTTAAAAAAATTATTAACTGGGAGTAAATACATATGTCATTCCACAGTTCAATCACATCAAGCAGTATTGTACAATTGTACTTAGTTGACCAAAAGAAAACCCTAATTATCACAACCTAACCAAGACCATATGGCTTCACAGGGGAATTCTACAAAGATTTTAGTGAAGAACTGTCTGTCATCAATTCTGCACAAATAACTCCAGAATAGTCCTAACCAAATAAACAAAATGCATGTACAATGAACATTACAGAATATTATTAAAAGAAACCAGAAGAGAACTGCACAAATGGAAGAATATCATATATCTATGGAAAAGAAGACTCCATATAGTAAAAATGTCAATACTACCTAAAGCACTCTATAAATACAATGCAATCCCAATCCAAATCTCAACTGCATTCTGTAAAGAAATGGAAAAATCACTTACCAACAGCATATGGAAAGGAAACATGCAGCAGATAAGCAAAA
Source organism: Echinops telfairi (assembly GCF_000313985.2). NCBI lineage: Eukaryota > Metazoa > Chordata > Mammalia > Afrosoricida > Tenrecidae > Echinops > Echinops telfairi. The sequence goes on from NW_022103942.1 coordinate 5,291,216, forward strand.
AACTCGCCCCAAAGAACAAAATAGGAGGCCTTGCCCTACACAAAACCTATTGCAGTCACAGTAATCAAAACAACCTTGTACTGGTATAATGATCAGTGGAAAAGAATCGAAAGTTCAGTGATGAAAGACACCACCTGCAGGCAACTGATTTTCAGCAAAGGATCAAAAAACATTACATGGAAAAGAGACACCCTCTTCAACATATGGTGCTGGCAAAAAAACAGTTCTTGCTGATATGATAACTTGAAAATAGTGGAATATCTGCCAGTTCTTTTGGTGCAGTGATTCTGTGTATTATTTCCATATTTTTTGGATGCTTCTTGAATTATTCAATATTCAATAAAAGACCGCCATAGGGTCTTTTAGTATTGCAACTCAAGGCATGGAGCTTTTCATTAATTCTTTCATTTTAAAATATGCTGAGCATATTCTTCTTGTTGGGCTTCCTAACTGTAGGTCTTTGCACATTTCATTATATTTTACTTTTCCTCTTCAGCTTCAGTTAGAAATTTTCTGTTCAGTTCTTTGACTTCATCATTTCTTCTATTTTCCTTAGGTACTCTGTGGTTAAGAGCAGGTTTCAGAATGTTTTGACATCCACTTTGATCTTTCCTTTATCTCTTTCTTATCTTTTAAATAATCTTTTATGCTAGTCATGTATGATGTTTTGATGTCATCCCACAGATCATCAGGGCTTCTTTCAGTGCACCGAATATGTTCTTTAGATGTTCTCAAAATTTAGGTGTGATATACTTAAGGTCTTGGGTCTCAGGGACTTATTTTAATTTTCTTCAGCTTAACCAGAATTTACAGGAGAGCAATTGGTTGTTCAACAGGCAGTGCCTGATCTGATTTTAGCTCCTCTATTATCTCTTCCATCGGGAGATGTGCACATGTTTAGTCATCTTCTGTGTCATTTAAAAAATATATTTGCAGTGAAATAGTCAGTCTTCAAAATTCTGTCATGTGATCTCTGGTTTCATTTCTATCACTAACACTATATTTTCCAATTACTGGTCGTTCCTTTTAATTTGATATTAGTTGATCACAAAGGGACAAATATTTTATGTACCCACTACTATAAAAAATAAAATCACAAACAGAGAGGCAGGGTCCAGTTCCTAAAACTACCTCAAGAGAGGTGACTCTCCTCTTGATGAGGTCAGTTTCAAATGTTGTGGGGAGGAGAAAATCAATAAATTCCTGCAATATAAGTGTTCTACCATCATTTGCAAACTATAATGTTAGAAGAGTAATTAGTGACCCTTACTGGAAAATTTGGATCAATAGGAGATGAACACATCTGTATTTGAGAAGGGAATTGTACTTCTGATCATTGGTAAGCCAGATGGGGCACCCCACTATTGAAAAAAAAAAGGCTTAACTTTAATTATAGGTACCCAACAGGGAAAATACACCTTGTAGTATGTTTTTTTTTCTTTTTAATATTATATATATTTTTAAAAATCATTTTATTGGAGGCTCATATTGCTTTAAGGGTGCCCAACAAATGGCGACTGGAGATTAACATATATTTGCTCTTTTCACACTCTCTATTTTTGTGTGACTTGTGTTAGTCTACCAAACATGATTCTGTCATCTTAAATGAGTATTACTTAGAGTACTACCATATCTTCAACCCTCATGGCTTGTGCAACTAGTGTCCAGGAACCCATACCCTGACGATGTACAAGTTAGCAATTCATGTATTGGAGTCTAAACTTTTTTTAGAAATGTGTACACATGCATAAATTCCTTTGCTCAACAGTGTTTTACTATTGCCTATAATAATATTACTATCATTAGAATTACATTAAGTTCCATGAGGATGATATATGATGCACTAAAATAAAATAAAAATGATGGCAGTAAAAGTAAGCCATGGACAGATAGAAACCATATTTATATTAAGTACTCACTTGATCATAGCCCTAATATGGGGTCTTCAAGACTTGTCTCAAGACAAGCAGTTATCCAAATGAGGTTTCTTGCTTTGTATGTTTTTCTTATAGGGAATCCAGGATGGATACATTTATGAAGCAATAACTGGATTATTGATTGTGTAGGGGCACCAAAGGAGTGGGTAGGGTAAATAGGGAGTCAACATCAATAGGTACAAGATGGAAGCAAAGATTCGAGTTAATTGTGATGGTGATTGCACAATCCCTTTTGATATGATTGAACTATTGAATCATATATGTTAATTATAGTTCAATAAAACTATTAAAAGTAAAATGGAAATTTCCCAGTTCAATCAGGAAAAAACAGTGGAATTTGCAATCCATGGAATTTTCTGGACTTAATGTTACACGGACATGCTGTCAAATAAAACACTTATTGAGCATGACTTGGAGTGGGCACTTGGAAAATATTTCGTGAATGAATGAATGGATAGGCCACGTGACTTTTAATCAGATGCAGTTGGTACACATCTACATAATGAATGATTCATGCAAGCATAGACTTTTTTTAGCTGGTAGTGTATGCAACCATCCAGACGGATTCATCTGTAAGCTGCTGGCCATGGGAAAAATAACTATATTTTTGGTTCACAGTTGTTTTCCAGAAAGTATCTTCAATTCCAAGATAGATCAACTGGAAGTTTTTCTACTTATCAGGAAAGCAACTTTTGCAATTCAGAAATGACTCTCAACCTCTACATAGTGTTTGGAATTTGAAAAAAGGAACCCTAGAGCTCCAGCTGATATTTGCCTTGGACAGTAGGGCTGGACTTTATCCCTTTGGGCTTGGTGCTAATAATACTGATATAGGCCTTTCACTTCATTAACTTTGATAAAGGGATTATTTTCCCACTGTTTGTGAATTCTAGAGAAGTAGGAAATTCTGCTCTTATTGCACACACACACACACACACACACACACAAACCAGTGAATTTCTCTTCTAATATGCCCTATCATATTGAAAGATACATTAACCACAAATATATATTGTGAAGAAACTCAGTACTACAACGAAGAAACTCAGTCCTATAGCTTTAAAAATAGCTGTGATTGGTTTGGAGTTTTTCTGAAAATCAATACACAAATAGGAGAAAACAACAATAAAATGGCTTTCAATAGCTATTGATTATAGATGCAAGTAAATAGACAAGACTTGCAGAAGACGATGTGTCTGAGAAAGTGCCCATCACATATTAAATAATATATGGGCAGTCTAGTATTATAATAGTTAATATACTACTACTTTTATTATTATTAGCATTTATATATCACTTATTATTAACAGACCCTGTTTCTGAATTATTATTTTTATTTTATATAGTTCCTACCATCATTAACCCAATTTTACAGATGAGGAAATTTAGGCACAGGAAGTATGTATAATTCACTAGTCAAACAGCTGAAAAGTAACAAAACCAATATTTGAACTCAGGCAAAGAGTTTCTATTCATAAATCTTTCTGTGGCTAATTTCCCCAAGTGGACAGTTTTTTCTTAGTCTGGAAACTCTGCTGAAAGCTTTCACTTTCGATAATCCTGCTGGTATTTGAAATATCAGTGACCTAACTTACAGTATCATAACAACACAAAAGCTACCACACCCTGACAAACTGACAGACATGCAAAAAAGAGGATGACCCTCCACAAGATGAATTGACACAGTGGCTTCAAAAATGATATCTTTACATAGAAACAATTGTGAGGATGGCATGGTGTGTTAGTCTGGGTAGACTAGAGAAAAAAAATCCATAGACATATTTGTATAAGAAAATTTTATATAACAGAGCAATTGTATATTGAGACAGCATCCCAGCCCAGTCCAGATTAAGTCCATAAGTCCAATATTAGCCCATATGTTCAATACCAATCTATAAATCCCTCTTTAGACTCATGCAACGCATGCAATGATGCTGAATGCTGGAAGATCACAGGGTAGTAGGTGGAAAGTCTTGTGGATCCAGTGGAACATCTCAACATTGACAGGGTGTCTCCATGTGGCTCCTCCAGCTCCAAGGCTCTAGCATAGCTTCATGTGTCTTGTCATATGTCACAGGGAGTGAGTGTGCCCTGCCTCTAGCAAGATATTCATCTCCTTAGCACCTCCAAATGAGGTCATCAAGCTGTGACCTGATTTACAGGCTAAGCTCCACCCCTTCACTCTTAATAGTCTCTCATTGACAACAGATTATATAACTACCACAGACCACCACCTGACAACTTATCACCAGCACTTGTCAACTTGACACTTTTATACAACTCTAATAGGCAAACATAATTTTTAAACAAAATAATAATAGAATCATATCTGTACCTAATAAGATACAACTAAATTGCATACAATTCAATATGAGCCAAAGCCTCATTTAAGCATAGTATTCTATAAGTGAACAACACAGCAATATTCTATGCCTAATAATTGTAGTTAAGTGAACACCTACAACATAATCCTATAAACTTGTTCCCCCAACTATGAAAGTTTGTAAGCCAGCTACTTCTTGCTTTTATCCTCCCAATTTTGAGTATCCAGTTCCTATACTGCCCACTTATCCCAACCCAGAGCTCTGAGGAGACAATCATTTTCTTTGATGTGAAGAATCTTCATTCCAGTTGGAACCTTGTGAAATACGCATCCATAAGCAGAGTCAAATCACAACAGGTCATCCATAGAGTCAGCAGCAATTTGCACCAATTCAAAGGCTCAAATATCTTCTCTTCATCTGGCCGGGTTCTAGTCAACTCAATGTGGGATGCCTCACTTAGCCATACCAGGGTGCCCATTGGTCACCTTGCCTTTAGACTATGGCCCTATCACACATTCTCAAAAACCTTAGTCCCCTTGTGCTAGGTCATGCACTTCAGACCAGTCAACCCACTCTCGTTTTCTCCTCTAGCCTCTGTGAACTAGGGATGTCAGGGGCCAGACTCAACCCTTCTCTCTATTGCTGCATCTCTCCCACTTCCACTCAACAAGTGAATCCAGGTGGTCACCTAGCAAGCATTCCAGCCTTCCCACAGGCTCCCTTTAATGTTCAGTCCTAGAGAGGAGTTTTCTTCATTGTTACAGATTTTTTCCAGCTACTGGCACAAACCACTAGTTCACAATTCAAAAATCCAAAGAATTCCTTTTTCCCCCCTTCAATCTGTCAACAGCCCCCATAGACAAGTCTCTTCACCTTCAAATGTCCTGAGCACTCAAGAAACTGGGCAAACTTATCTTTCAGAGCCTTCTTTGCAGGCATATCCTAACCCATTTAAATCCCAATTTGCTGGCTGAAACAGTGAGCTTACAAACTCTCTATGCTTCCCAATAATTATTTCTATCAATCATTATAACAATAAATAAAATAGTTAAAAGAGAACAGTATCAACATAATACAACAAACATGTGTACAGCCTAATATGCAATACCTCACTTGCATATAAGTGAACAAAACAAAAATATTTGGTATGCATGCATAAATAAGAATTAAAACAATTACAGTCCTTGTTTCTGCAGATTGTCAACTACCCATTCTGTATTACCTCTGCCTTCAATGAGTACCCAGGTGAGTCATGCTTCTTACGTGGTGGACAATGGGTTTGAACCTATTGTTTCAATCATTGTGTAAATAAATCCATCTTGTCAAGTGGCTTCTTCTTTTTCACTACCCCTCTACTTTACCTAGCATGATGTCTGTCTCCCGAGTCTGGTCTTTCTTGGAAACATGTTCAAAGTACATAGGAGGAAGACTTGCCATCCTTGCCTCTAAGGAACCTTCCTTAGGAGGGGTTAGGAAAGTGTTGATTTTGTTTCTTGAGATGGGCTGTATAATAAATACATAGCATTTTTCTTTAAAAACAAACAAACAAAGTCTTTCCAGAATCCTCATCCCTCAAACCTACATTGTAGTTTTAGTGGCTTAAAAAAGAAGAGGAGGAAAAGTAAAATTGAAACAAACTTAGAGTCTTTAGTGAGAAAGGATTTCATTTCAAACAAATAAACAAAGAAAAAAACCAGATTTGTTCTTCTTCCAAGACAGCCCATGGTACTTTCAAGGTTCTTTGGCAACACCATAATTCAAATGTATTGTTTGTTCTACAGTATTCCTTATTTGATGTCCAACTTTCACATGCCTATTAAGCCATTGAAAATGCTGTGGCTTGGGTCATGTTCACCTAATCCTCAAATCATCATCCTTGTCTTTCAATATTTTAAAGTGGTTATGTGCAGCATCTACCCAATGTAGCATTTACCCATTGCTATATGTCGTTAGATCTCATACCTGCTGGTCCCTTGAGTATTGCTTGTGGATCCAAAGCAAGATGAAATCCTTAACTATTTCAAACTTTTCTCCATTTATCAGTTTGAGGATTTTTCTCTACTTTAGTTTGAGTTGTAATCCATATTGAAGGCAACAATCCTTCATCTCCATCAGCAAGTGCTTCAAGTCCTCCTCATTTTTAGCAAGCAAGCTTGTGTCATCAGCATATTGCTCTTTGTTAATAAGCCTTCCTCCAGTCCTGTTGTAGAATGCATTCCTATATAACACAATTTCTCTAATTATTGCTCAAAGACAGCTCAATGTGGGTTCAAACTACCAATCTTTGTGATAATACTAGAACATTTAAATTTTATGTCACTCAGGGACTGCTGTCTGCATACAATGAACACTCAATAGTAATTGATTAGGAACCCTGGTGGTGTAATAGTTACTTGTTGGGCTGTTAACCTCGAGGTCAGCTGTTTGAAACCACCAGCGACATTGTGGCAGAAAGATGCAGATGTCTACTCCTGTAAAGAGTTAAAGTCTCAGAATTCTATGAGGGCAGTTCTACCTTGCTCAGGCCTGTACCGTGATCATGAGTCAGAATTGATTCAGTGGCAGTGGGTATTTTAAATTAATTTAAATAATTATTATTTATTTATACCTAAATAATAATTATGTATAAAGATAACAGGCAAAAAATCACCTTGCAAACTCTGATTAATTTATGAATAAACACAGACAGCTAATATTGTATCATACCAGGTTCTCACTAAGGGACGGTAAAGAGACTAGATAGCAAGTATATTCTCTAAGAGCTTGAGAGAGAGACCAAAAGAATGGATATGCTCCAGGTGTGTGTGGCTTAAACAGCTCTGCTCAGTTACTTAGTAATCAACATCATCACTGTTAGAGACTCTATTACCCAAATTGCTCAGGTTCAAATTTATTGGGCATACTAGGATCAAGGGAGGGACAAACAATGACATGGGAACCAGTTAAGATAGTGGCACGGCAAAGCTACCATTAGAAAACATCAAAAGTCAGAAGCCTTATAAAATGCAATATCCAATTTTTAAAAATGGCGTATTTAAGAATAAAAAAGCATCAGGGATGATATTAAGGGGATGAATTGTTTAAAAAATGATTTCTGGTGATGATTACAAAAAAATGTTGAACTTTATTCTTGAAATTGATGGATTTTATGTTATAGAAAATTTTAAAAGTTTCAAAAAGCTCATGGAAAAATCCCAATATCCTTTAAAATTCATTTTTTTAGCATGGACTCTGATGATCGCCATGTACCTCAATCAAGTTGTTAAAAACCATTAAAAGTTAATTTTTGTAATTAAAGTTTACTTATTGGAATTAAAGTCAGGTATAGAAAACTGAGGGTCCCTGGTGGTCAAGTGGGCTATGCATTGAGCTGCATGGTCAATAGTTGCAACTTACTAGTTGCTCTGCAAGAGATTGAGGAGGCTGTTTATTTTTGTAAAGATTTCCATTCTCAGAAACCCAAAGGGGCAGTTCTATTCTGTTCTATAGCGTTCTTATGAATCAAATTGACTTGATAGCAGTGAATATGCTATTTTTGTTATTGTTCTTTTTTATTTTCAGAAAACATATGTATATATATATATACATAAAGCACCCAATAAATGTCCATCATTCTGCTGAAGGCGGTACCTAAAGTTGTCTCATATGAATCCACTACGCTCTATGCAGTAAGTATTATTTCATCCATTTTACAAATTAAGAGTTTGGATTAAGTGGAGCATAAATTATTTACTTTAAGTCATTTAACTTATCAGTGGTAACAATCCCCAATGTTTCAGAAAAGGTGATACAGTGAGAACAGTGGAGTCAATGTACAGTTATAAAGTTCTAGTGATAATTTTGTAGTAAAAAATCTTTTCACCTAAAGCTTCGGAGACTACGTGACATTGAATAACAATATGTGGAAACAACTGATTAAGCAGTAAGATTACGTCCATCATTATAAAATGTTTTAAAGGACAGAGAAATCAATTTTAAAGTGCTTTGGGAAATTGAACAGAATGAAGGAATAGAAGAAGACATTCTACTTTAAAAAGACTATAAAGATGGTGGCATTTGAAGCAAATATTCTTTTCTTTTTTTATTAAATCATTTTATTGGGGGCTCATACGACTCATCACAATCCATACATACAGCCATTGTGTCAAGCACATTTGTACATTTGTTGCCATCATCATTCTCAAAACATTTGCTTTCTACTTGATATCATATCCTCATTTCCCCCTCCCTTCCCACTCCCCACTCCCTCATGAACCCTTGATAATTTATAAATTATTATTATTTCGTCATATCTTGCACTGTCTGACGTCTCCCTTGACCCACTTTTCTGTTGTCCATCTCCCTGGGAGGAGGTTATATGTAGATCCTTGTAATCAGTTCCCCCTTTCTACCCCACCTTCCCTCCACCCTCCCGGTAACACCACTCTCACCACTGGTCCTGAAAGGATCATCTGCCCTGGATTCCCTGTGTTTCCAGTTCCTATCTGTACCAGTGTACATCCTCTAATCTAGCCAGATTTATAAGGTAGAATTGGAAACTATGTGGCCTACCGAGGACATTTATCAGGCCTGCCAGGTGTTTTTGCCCCGTTTGTTTTTTTACTTGAAAATAAGATATATGCAGTGTGCATAGGAATTTATTTATAGTTTTTTTTAACTGTAGTCTGACCCTCCAACGGGTCTGAGGGACAGTGAACTGGCCCCCTGTTTAAAAAGTTTGAGAACCCTGAACTAGAGTAAAGTTGTATATTTCATCATTACTATCCTGCACCCTGACTGGCTCGTCTCCTCCCCTCAGCCCTTCTGTAAGGGGGATGTCCAGTTGTCTGAAGATGGGGTTTGGGTCTCCACTCTGCAGTCACTCTCATTTAAAATGGTATGATTTATCGTTCTTTGGTGTCAGATACCTGATCCCTTCGACACCTCATGATCAAACAGGCTGGTTTTATGATATGATTTAAATTGCAGGAAATCATTTTGAATATACGAGGGTGTACCCCCCAAAAAACTGAATTTTTTGAAAGCTGTGTAGTTAAATTGTTTTTCCATACAACCTTATCACCTTCAAAGTACTCTCCATTACACTTAATATATTTGTCCATTCTGCGATTCCATTCTTAGAAACATTTTTCAAGTTTTGGATGTCTGACAGCAATTCCCTCATTTTTCTCTTCACCTTTTTTATGTCATCAAATTGCTGTTGTTTCATGTCCCTCTTTGCATAGAGTGAGGTCAGTTGAGAAAAGTGAGTGGGAAAGAGAGGCAGGATGTTTATTGCTAAAAACGGGTGCACTGAGATGGCTTCATGAGCAGGTGCATTATTGTGGTGGCAAAACTACTGCCCTGTCTGCCACAAATTATGCCTTTTTTGTCACAAACAATTATGCAATCATTTCAGGACCTCTGAATAGAAAGTTTGATTAATAATTCGACTGGGTGGAATGAACACCGAAAGCACTACAAATTGACATTTTTGTCTGTTTGATAAGTTGATGGACATCCAGAATGAGGTTTGTCATCCACTGACATTTCTCCTTTTTTGAAATGAGAAAACCACTCATACTCTTGAGTTTTCCCCATAGCAATGTCCTTGTAAGCTGTGTTCAACATCACAATAGTTTCTGTGGCATTTTTCTTGACAGAAAACAAAATTTCACCGCCACATGCTTTTCTCTTAAATTGGCCATCACAAAAAAAGGAGGTTTGAGTGACACTGCTTTTACGAAAAAATTCACTGTGACAGAGGGGACCTTCCCCAGAGACGCCACTGGGTATACTAACTCAGGAAAAATGTGTACTACAAAAGCTCCAGTGTTTTGGTTTTTTTTTGGGGGGGGTGCGGGGTGTAATCCGCTTGTTTATAACCCAAAGCTACCAAAGCTAGCAGAGTATCGCATTAAAAAGCAAAGTGATTGATTTTCATTTCTCATTTTTACTGCCACTTATCAGTCTGTATTCAAGTTAGCATTATTGAATCTTCTTGATTCTCCATTATTTTACCCCCCAATATAAATTATTTTATTTCGAAAATTCCAAACACATAAAAAGAGAATGAATATACCCCATCTATCAGAATCAATATTGTTAGACTTTTTCCATACTTTAGCTCTTTAAATTTACATAATTTCAAATTTTAGTAACCACAGTAAAATTAGAATGTGATAAATATTTTTAATTATGTTCCATATATCATTAAAGTTTTTTACAGTCTATAAAATATATCATGATATAATATATATTCTGAATAGCAAAGCTGATATCTCTTCCCAGTCTAGAAATCTTTATGTCAAAGTATGTCTCAAATTTCAGATGTTCCTAATTATTCACATATTCTTCATGTATTTTTTACATTTCATCCAAGTGCTGGCTATTGTCTTACTATAATCTTGCTGCTTAACTCTCCCACAGAATTCTCTCACTACAATCTGTGTAAACTTGACTCTAATGTACAACTATGCTCTCTTTCATTTGTAAACACAAAGCCAAAAAACTTGAAAATATATTTCACTGTCTCCCTTATAACTCCCATTGAACTGATTACTACACATAGTCATCCTTTGAGCTTTCAAGGCTAAATCTTTAAGGAGCAGCCTGATGTATCTTCTCCCACTGAGTAACTAGTGGGTCTGAACTGCTGACACATAACTCACTACGTCTCCAGAGAAGTTTCACTCTTACTACTTGGTCTAGCCAGATGAATGCGTTTGGCCAGTAACATACAACAGCTATATAATTTCTATCTGAAAATCATTTAACATTCTTTGGATTTCTCCCCTGCCTCTCAGCCCCACCCCCTTCCTTTTTCTGTATCCTAGAATATGAATCTAGTTCTGATAATGCAGATAAGACAACAACTTAAAATATCACTTTGTGAAGCAGAACTGAAAATCCAGTGAGGATACTGAAAGACTTATATGAAAGAGAAATAGCTTTTTCTTTTTCTTTTTTTAGTCACTTTATGTTGGGGTCTCTTTGTTATAAGAGTGCAAAACTTCTGCCCAAAAGTGCAAAACTTCTGTGGTATTCTGTACCACAAGAGTTTAACAGGCTGAAATGGATGAGAGATAGCAGGGACTTATAGGTCATTTAAAACTAAGAATTAGAGTTACATCATACATTGGACTTGCGACATTGGTAAATTAATTAAAGCATATAAACTAACTTTCTCATGAGTAGATTAATAGTACCAGCATTCATGTTGCTGTTATGAGGATCCAATGAGACAATGGATAGATACTATCTTGAGTAATGTCTGAAATACAGCATAGTGTTCAGTGTTCTTGCATAGCCCTTAAATGACACTTTGAAGGGGAAATATTTTCTGACTTATTATTGAACTATTTTTTCAATAGTTCTCCTGGTGACATCAACCTTACCTATTTATACAACTTAATTAACCCAATCAATCTCCAGTGTTGTATACCTTTAGATAGATAGATAGATAGATAGATAGATAGATAGATAGATAGATAGATAGATAGATGAATATGTACGCAAAGTCATTTTAAGAATATGGGCACTTGGTAAGAGAAAATAATTTTAGCAGGGTTTAATTTTTTTTGTAGGTCTACGCATCATTAGTCTGATGGCTCAGTGAACAAACTAATATATTTTGTGTCTTCTGGGATCAACTGGCTAATCACAAAGGTTTTTGTATTAATTCATGGTTTCAATCACAAGTCTTTGCAACGTTCTGTCATTACAACAGGAATGTAATTAATCCCTGATGTCTTTATAATATTTTATTATTATGATCTTAATTTCTAGACTCAAATTATGAAACTGATAAAAGAACAACAGTCTTAGTAAAAATCTTATTTATTTGAGTGGTTTAAAAAGAGGAATTGAAACCAGTTGTTGGACATAATGAATAATAATTTTTCATTAAATTATTCAGTGTTTAAGAAACAGTCATGATAATTATTATTGTTGTGTTATTTTCAAAGGATAAATCATTGTGAAATGATACCACAGAGGGATGTTAAAATTATAATGATTAAATTGGTAGCCATACCAATGTAATCACCCTTAAAAATAAACTGTGCTACATTTGGGATTTCTTATGTGAGCCTTAAAATAAACAATTTGAAGTTATTCTAGTTCAGGTGAGTCATATAGTGATATGTTGTGACAAAATACTTCCTTGTACAATTTTCTCACAATGCACAGATATCTATTTTGGAGAAGGCACATAGGTTAATGATATATCAATATTCTTTGCTGGTAATAAAAATAGGGAAGGTAAATATTTCCGGTGTTTGAAGCTCCTTTCTGATCAACTGACCAAGTGGAGCAAAGAGATGGAAGAAGATTGCTTCCTGTACCTTGCAATCAACCATGCTCACTACCTGTAAGGGATTTTCTTCCCCAGATACTTAAAGGAATTGCACTATGAGTTATTTTCTACCAAATAGGATTAACTTTGTTCTAGATTGAACACTCTTGATTTTCTCTGCCAGGGAATGCAGCAGTGTGGTGTGTCATGCATTACTGCTCACCACAGAGAGTCAAACTCATTTCATTTGTGACAAGAGCTGGAATTAAACCTTGTTCTCCAGAGATGTGATGCTCATGTATTAATTTGAACTGTGCTTCCTTCTGAGTCACCTGTATATTACTACAGCAGCTTCTTTTTTGCTGCTAAATTCACTTACTTATATGTTTGCTTGTTTCAGAAGTAAAGAGAAAAACATATTTTGTTTGTTTTAACTATAGAAGGACATTTTCTATCCTCTATTTAATATAGGGTCAAGCAGAGCACTTCGTCATGTTTCTTTTCTCTTTCACCTGCTGGTCTGGCCTTTGCTCCTTATTCACCTGTGATTTAGCAGCTATCTGTAATGATGCAAAAGCAAACAAACAAACATGCATTCGCAGTTTAGAATATTTCAATCATTGCACCTTTGCCAAAGGGCTACCATTTTTATACCTCATTTAATATTGCAAACCATTACCTTTATATTTTGCTTCAAGATGAACAGGAATAGCAGATCATGTTGTCCTAGGTTGAATGAAAAAAATTCTTTATTATTTCTAAAAAAGGATAAAGGGTAAAAGACAATTTCATTTTAAGCTTATATATTTTTAGAATAATATTCATGTATATGACAAGTATTTTCCTCTAGGAGAGCATATTTTTAAAGAAGTATCAGATAACAAAAGCACCTTCAATTGCTCAGGTAATAATTCTATGCTGAGAAGTCCAAAATCATTTATAATTGTCTTGATTATTTTGAAGTTGAGATCAAACTGAAGCACAAATGTGTCACTTACTTCCATACACTATTAAAAAAGTATTACATAGCTTCTAGGAATGTATTACTATAAGTTTCTATCAATCAAATTAAAAGTACAATTTTGAGGAAGACTACAAATACTAATATTATTTTGGAAAAACATTTTTGAAGGTAATAAATATGATTGGACATAATGTAGTGATAATGTTTACATTGTGGTCTTCCTGACCTTCTAAAATTCTCTTATACTAATTGAAGTGTCAGTTGATGTTCCCTGTCAAATACTAAATGACTGTTTTTAGTTTTTATTTTATTGGGACTCTTAAATCTCTTATCACAATCCATACATATATCCATTGTGCTAAACACATCTGTACATATGTTGTCATCATCTTTTTGAAAACATTTTCTTTCTACTTGAGCCCTTGGTATCAGCTCTTCATACCCCTTTCTTCCCCATCTCCCCTGGTAATTTATGAATGATTCTTCTTGTACTCTGTGTTGTTCACTTTCCCTGACACGATAACTGAAGACAAAATGGGTGCATAAGCAAATTGGTGGAGAAAGCTGATGGTGCCAGGCTATCAAAAGATATAGCATCTGGGGTCTTAAAGGCTTGAAGATAAACAAGTAGCCATCTAGCTGAGAGGCAACAAAGCTCACATGGAAGAAGCAAACCAGCCAATGTGATCACAAGTTGTCGATGGGATCAGGGTATCAGGCATCAAAGACCCAAAACAAAACAAGCAAACAAAAGAATAACTATATGACTCTTAATTGGCTGTTGGACAGTATATTTGTTGAAAGCAATAGAACTTGGAGTCTTGGCATCCTAGAGAGATAAAGAAACCAGATTTCATTTGGTTATTTTTTTATTTTCACCATCACACTAGTTTAATTATATGCTGATCAGTGTCAATGATCATTGATTCATTTTCTAGGATAAAACTCAAATTAAAATAATGTAATTGAAAATATTTTGGCAATAGAAGTAGAATTTTGATAAATTTTAATCCATGGTGTCTCTGGAAATGCACTGAAATTGCATTCTCATGATGCACTTGATTCATGTCATATATTCCGAAAGACTTAAGAGTACTTTTATGAATCCAGAGTGGATGGTAGGATACGCATTTTCCCATTTTTCTTCAAATGTAGGAAAAAATTGATGAAAAATACAATTTCATCAAAATCACAATGGAAGAAGAGTGTAACTGGAAGTGAGGAGTGATAATGGTATTTCCTTGGCCATACAGTTTTTTCCCAAAGCCAAATTATACTTCCCATTCCTTGATAAATTTCAAAATGATAAAGGAGCCTCAAGGGTTTCAAGAATTATTCAAGGCCAGCCACATACTGACCTAGAAAAATGATCATTTCACATTGAATGCACATATTTGCTAAAGCAAATGGAGAAATTATAAATTAAAAGAGCTGAACAGAAGATTTCAAAGAGGAAGTGTGGATTACAAGATAAAGCATTATAAAAATTGTTCAAAGACTTGGAGTTAGAAACCCAGAAGGAAAAATTCAATTGTTATTTCTCAAGCTGAAATACCTGAGGAGAAAATTCAAGACTCAGTTCACATTATTGAAGGATTCTATGTGGGGAAAAAAACTAAACAGACAAATAAAGAAGAAATTGAGTCATGCAGAAGCATCAAAAAAAGATGGGCAAGGGGAGATACACAAAGTGGCTGTAACAAAAAGGATTTATTGGTATTCATCCATTTTTAGGAGATATCATATTATCAAGAATCTCTGGTACTGAAGGAAAAACTTCAACCTGCATGAAGGGCATTGACAAATACAAAAGTCCACAAACTATTGGAAATACCAATTGAGGTATTTCCATATTGGTGTAATATGATGCAATATGCACTAGAAAACTTTGGAGGACAGCTACTTGACCAACCAACTGGCAGAGGCTCATATTCAGTCTCATTACAAAGAAAAGTGATTGAATGGATTGCACAAAATATCAAACAGTGTCAATATCACATACTAGCAATTTTTTTCTGAAGAAATTTTTAAAAATGAATTGAGCTATAAAATGATTGCAACCAGGCATTGTCATTGCAGCCAAATACAATTGTAACCATGAAACTGAACAAGTCAAGTTCAGAAGAGGATGTGGAACTTGAAATATCAAGTATGGTGTTATATGGATAGTGTCTAAAAGCAAGGAATACCAGAAATGATTTTTAACTGTATTATATTGGCTACACAAAAGTATTCTAACACATTGAACCTAAAAAAGAATAACATTTCAAAGAATGGAAATCTCAAAGAGTTAACTGTGCTTATATGGGATCTGTACATAAAGCAAGATCCAGACATTAAATCAGAGCAAAGGAATACTATGTTGTTCAGAATTAAAAGAGGTGTGGAATATAATTTATCCTTTTCCTCTTATTTATTTCATCTGTATGTTGAACAAATAATTGGAGAAGCCAGACTATATTAAAAAAACATACATTAGGATAAGGTGAAGATTTATTAACAATTTATGATATGCAGATGGCATTACATCACTAACTAAAAGTGAAGATGACTTTTAATACTTACTGATGAATGTAAAATACCTCAGCCTTTAGTGTTGAATACAAATGTATATAAAGAAAATGAAAATCCTAGCAACTGGGTCAATAAACAATATTATGCTAATATGAAAGAAAATTAAAGCTGTTAAGCATTTAATTATACCTGTATCAAAAATCAAATGCCATTTTTATAACTAAGCAATATTGATCCAAGTCATTGTATTTTCAATCAACTAATATGCATGCAAAAGCTGGGAAGTAAAAAAGGAATCCTGAAGAATTGATGCATTAAATTGAGATTTGAAAAAGAATAATGAACATACTATGGAATGCTAGATGCATGGACACATTGGTTTTCAAAGAAATACAACAGAATTCTCCAAGGATCTAAAATATTTTCTTGTGTATTTTGAGCATATCATCAGGAAAGATCAATAGCCATTGTAGTGAATCATGTCTGATAAAATAGAAAGTCAGTGAAAATGAAGGAAATCCTTTGGTGAAGTGAATTTACTCACTAATATTTCTTCTACCCTTGTCTTTGTAACTCCCACCATGTACGTTGCATGGAATCACGCAAACAGTGTAAATGAAACACTAATAGAGAAGTTATGTCAGTGTTGCATTTCCTTGGGGTATAAGAAAACAGTCTCGGATGCAGAGGAAGAAGAATCCTATGACCACTAAGAACAAGGAGCCACAAGTGGAGCATGTGGAAGATCTCTGTCTGAAGTGGCACCGGCATCAGTAAAACTAGAGGATGCAGAAACCAAGATCATGAGACAGAACAGAAGAGGCATCCAGAGACCATGAGGCAGAGCAAAGGAAGAATGCCAAGATCATGAGGCAGAGCAATGATCTTCATAGCCACAGAACAAGACAGAAGCCAAGAAACCCAACACTAAGAAGAGACACTGGTTGAGAAGAGGCACTGCTGCAGACAAAAACTATTTCTAATTCTGACTTGTGGTAGCTTGTTAATTTCTAAAAAAGCTCCCACAATCATTAATATTGTCTGTGAAGTCTGTGCAACCATTGCAATGTATCATTGAGCCCAGCAGAGAAGTAAGTGCCTTTAGAGTAATGGTTAGTGTCAGGATCGGGTAAAAGAGGGCCAGACGGTGGAAGCACACATGACCTGTGTCTTATGGCAGTCTACCTTGGGCTTATTGGAATTGGAATTTCCTTTTCCTGCTGGAGGATGCCAACCTTGGACCTCACATCATTTCCTCAACCGTTAATGCGATGAGTTGGCATAACAGCCTCAAAAATGAATTCAAACATTACAAAGCCCATGGAGACGGCCCAAGACTGTGCAAGGTTTCATGTTGTTATAAGTTTGGCATGAGTTGGAACTGAATTAATAACAATGAACAGTAACAACAACAGTTTGTTGACCTTCAGATAAATGGTAGACTTAACTTCTTTCCTATATATCCGAATCTTTATCTTCCCTGGGGTAATGAGCCATTAATATTTTTATGTATGAGGGAGAGTAAAAATACTGATTATGCCTACATTGGGCATGTGTTTAGCAGAATGGCTATCCTTATTCACTGTTTTTGAGAGTGTAAATTGTTTAAACACTTTTGGAAGGCAATTGGAATTAGAGAACAAAACATTAAAAGTACAGATGCTTGTCTCAGACTTTTGTTCAAAAAATCTATCAGACACTTTTCCTTTTGAAAGTACAATAAATTATTTTAGTGCATAAATATGGTCTGTTTAAAGTATAGTATTTATTGTATTGCTTGGAACACATGGAGTAAAGAAAATTATCAAGATATCCAAAAATATTAACTGAAAGAAGAGAGATGTGCAAAAATCACATAAAAAGACATAGGTGTCTTAATAATAACTTGGAGAAGAGCACACTGCAGGCAGAAATATGGGTATCAGTCCTTGAGGCTCCTTCTTGAAGTATAAGCTTTTAGATGGATTATAAAAAATGTTTTAAGTCAATAGCATCCTATAACTTTCAGAAAAAATAAGCAGTTCCTCTCTGGATAATGTTGTTGTTGGATGCCATGTAGTCGGTTCTCATCCACAGAGACCATAATCAAAACAGAAGCAAACCCTGTCTAATCCTCCCCCCCACACACAATTGTTCCCATGCTTGAGCCCATTGCAGCAACCATGGTGTCAATACATCCTGTTGAAGGCCTTCTTTTTTTTTTACTGCCCCTCTTCTGAGCATAACATCCTTCTCTCGGGACTGGTCTCTCCTGACAACATGCCCCAAGTATTTAAGATGAAGTCTCAAAATCCTTGCCTCTAAGGAGCAGTCTGGCCATACTTTTTCCAATATGGATATGTTTGTCCTCTTAGCAGTCCATGGCACTTTCAATATTCTTTGCCAGCATCACAATTCAAAGGGGCGAATTCTTCCTTAGTCTTCTTTATTCAATGTCCAATTTACACATGCACATAATTTACTGTCATTGAGTCAATGTTGGCTCAGCAACCCCCTGTAGGTTTCTGTGACTGTAAATATTTATGAAAGCAGAAAGCCCACCTTATCTCCCCTGGAGCTGATGCTGGTTTTTAGCTGACATACATGAGGACTGCAGCCCAATACTTAACCACTATTCAATTAAAAATACCATGGCTTGGGTCTGGCTCACCTTAATCTTCAAAGGAACATCATTGCTTTTCAGTACTCTGAAGATGTCTTGCACAGAGAATTTATGCAATGCAACACCTCATTTGATCTCTTAACTACGGCTTCCATGAGCATTGATTGTGTATACAAATAAAAGAAAACACTAGACAATCTCAATCTTTTCTCCATTTATCATGATGTTACATATTGGTACAGTTTTGAGGATTTTGGTCTTCGTTACATATAGTTGTAACCTATACCAAAGGCTTCAATCCTTGATCTTTATCATCAAGCACCTCAAGTCCTCCTCACTTTTAGCAAGCAAGGTTGTGTCATCTGCATATTACAGGTTATTAATAAACTTTCCTCATGGTGCCGAATTCTTCTTCATATAATAAACTCTAAACTCTATTTTATAGTTTAAAAATATTTATAGGGAATTTAATTAAGTTAAGCAATAGAAAAAATAAATACCAAAAGGACATTAAAATGAGTGTTTAATTGTTCTAGTGCTATGCATGAAATCATTCCCAAATTTAGTTCTTTGAATCAGCAACTATTATTTGTTATCTCTTATAGATTCTGTGTATAAGGACTTTGGAGAAATTCAACAGGAAGCTTCAATTTCGGAATTTCATGAAGTTATAGTCAGAAGGTGACTGTTATATTGTGTGTCAGGGCTGGGAAGAGTGAAACCATTAGAACTTTTGGGGTACCCTGGTTTTCTTTCTATCTTCATATAGTTTCTTAAGCATAGTGATTCTTGGGTACCTGATATTCTTTCAGTGAAGTCTGTTGAGTCAGTAGCTTAACACTCAGCCATTAACTGAAAACTTGGAAGCACAAACCCACAAGAGAAAGATATGGCTTTATAATTCTGTGAATATTACATCCTAGGAAATCCTTTGGGGAAGTTCTACCCCACTCTATAAGTGGTAATCGTACTTACAGAAATATTTATAAACAATCTTTTCTGGTGTTTTATGGCTCAAAAGACAAGTCTTCCAAGGAGAGCTAGATAGAAGCTCTAACCCCAGGGTGTTACATTCATTTAGTCACAGGCCTAAGCAAACTTAAGGGGAGATAACATATGACACCAATTTTCATTAAAGAGTGTCAATGTCACATTGTAAGAAGAGCATATGAGATGGGATGTATTCAATAAATGATCTTTGGAATTTAAACTTTGCCACATTCTGACATATATGGAAACAAGGTATGGTAGGAATAGTATGACAGATGAATGAAGAAAGGATAGACTTATAAATTCCACTGAAAAACTATAAGAACACATATGAGAATACTTCAAAAATTTCACTGAAAAATTGAATTGAAAAGTAATGGAATTTTTCCTAGAAACTTTTGAAGTTCCCTTGTGTGTGCACATATAATGACCCACTATATCATTATCTCTGTTGGGGGAGTTTTGGATGATCAAGTTTCAATGGAGTTTACAGACTGGGAAGGATTAAGAAGAGAGGTCTGGAGATCTATGACAAGGCAGCATTTCATTCTGTGAAGTCTGGAATTGGCATGAAATGGAAGCTACTTTATGATAGCTAACAAGAAGACAGAATTTTCAATCCACCCTATTTTGATGGAATAGGTATAAGAGAATAGCAACAAGAAATGAGTGAGAAAAGGGTGAGAAAAAGATATCAAGGAGTCCTAAGGGAAACTTTCTCATGAAGAAAATAAGGTATTTTCATTCCATTCATATATATATATGAGAGAGAGAGATGGGTATAAGAACCCTAGTGGTGTACGGGTTATGTGTTGGTCTGTAGTTTGAATCACCTGAAACTCCATGGGAGAAAAATGAAGATTTCTGCTTCTATCTATGAAAATTCATAGTCTAGGATTCACAAGAGCAGTTCTACTCTGTTCTATAAGATCACTATGAGTCCTAATCAATACGATGACAGTGAAAGATAAAGATGTAGTGGCTCATTATATGCACACACACAACGAATGAATTCTGGCTCTGCATAAGGTACATCAGCCAAAAATCACATGTGAGAATTCTTACACTGAACATACATGATCAAAGATATATTCTACCAAAGTTTTACAAGCAGTTGCATGTCTTAAAGAGCAATAAATCCTCTTGTTTACCACAGTTGCACTATTCCCTTCCCACACTTTTTCTATGAAACTTTGTATTGATAGGCACATAGAATATTGGCCTCTAACCTCATAAAATATTAAGATGATATTTTATATTTCTGTAAGTATTTTCCTTGATTTTATTCAGTCCAATGATAGTTTTTCCTATAAAATGCCTTGTCTCAGAGGTTGGCATTCCCTCCTCCCCACCACCATACACACAGAGTGGTGCTAGTGACCACTTCATACACAGATGGAAAGTAGAGCTAAGGTGGTACCATGCTGATTTTTCTGACAGCTATACTTCTTGTCCATTATAACCCAAAGCTTTCTTTTTCAGCCCTTTCTACTTTCTCACCCCCTATCAGCCTTTTAAAAGGGCCTTTTGTCTTGTAAAGTATAAAAGATTAAGGAAAATATTCCTGCTGTGAATCAAGTCCCAAAAATGTCCTCTTTCATTTTTTAAAACAGTGTATTGTAGAGTTAGAAGAATCACCACAATAGCAAGTATGTATTGAAGAGTATAAAACATCTTGGGCTGAGACGATAGCAAAGGTTGGTAAGTTTGCTTTTATAAAGCTGACAAAAAAATACTCATATTCCTCAAGCTGTGATTCTCAAATAAAAAAAAATGGAGAAGCAGGAAAAATATGTAAATGTTTTGTGATTGAATAAGACAAAAACTTGTAAGTGCAATATGGAGTTTAAAGGAGACATGGAGAAAAATGAGAATTAAAGTATAGAACTAATAATGGGATGATTAATAGACCTCACAAAGAAACTTAAACATGAGATAATCAGAAATTCTTCTGTAGGGCAGGATATATCTATTTTCATAAGCTTTCGCTGACATATTTCCTAAAATGTCTTCCTTGACATGTTGTAACACTCTTTAGACCCTTAACTGTTTCTTCCTCCTCTTTTTCCTCTCTGCCCATCACCATCTCATCTGTTCAGTTAATTATTTACATCCTAAAAATCAACTTTTTTCAATTAGCCAAAGTAAATCTGCCCTTGGCACTGTGAGTTAAACCTATAAGTCAATTTGGTCTGAATTTCTTACATTTGACTTCTCTTTTATTCACATCATCCTTCTTAAGTTGAATATTCTACTTTCTCCTTGTATTTTTCTGCTGATAACTCTTTATATTCCTGGATAGCAAGGGCTTCAGGAGACTCTGCTACTGTATCCAAAACCAGAGACAAGATTGATTTGAGAAATTCTAAGTTTATTCCTACAAGCATTTACAGAAGGAAACAGCTGGACTTCATCTCTGGACTGCTTAAAAATCCATGAAAACCACTTAAGTTATATACCTTAAACTATGTGAAAGAAGCAGATCTTTTAACAATGATTACATGAAGAGACTACCATGTTTTCAAAATGATCACAGAATACAATTGATATTCTAAGAAAGTAGGTTTGCAATGGTCATTAAGAAAGTATCTACACCTACATTTCTCTAGGGGCCATTAGACCACCATGCCCTGAAGTTGAATGTGCCCTTATTTTAATCTAAATTGTGTGATGCTTCTGTTCTTGGCCTTAACAGACTAACAACCCTGAGGCCTCTAAGCAATAGTGGCATAGTGGTTTTACACTAGGTTATGATCCCCAAGGTTTGTGGTTCAAGACCACCAGCCACTCCAAGGGAGAAAGACAGGTCTTTCCATTCCCATAAAGAGCAGTAATTTTGGAAGCCCACAGAGGCAGTTTTACCCTGTCTGATGGGATTACTATGAATTAGCATCAACTGTATGACAGTGAGTTTGGATTACTTATCTAGCCTTGCTTGTCTCCTTCCTGAGTCAGGACAACCCTACTGACTAAGCTTAAAAGGAACTTTTACTACAAGAAAGGGGACTGCTACATATTGTATTTTTAACAAACTATATCTTCAATGATGTAATATTTTTAGTATTTTGATTAAGAGAAGAATCTTTCTTTCTCTCTATCATGTAAATATTGTGAAAATTATCACTTTTTATTTGAAATATATATATTTAACTTATATTAATGGAGATGTCTGAGGAGAAAGAAAAGGAAAAACTAACCAAAAAAATGCCCAACAAGATAACTACATGGTTGATTTCTAAGCTCTACCCAAATTAGGGCCAGAGGGTAGACAGTCTACCTATGCATAATCCTGCCAGTAAGAGTTTGGACAGAATTTTTTGGCTTCCATGCTCTAGAGCACCAGGCTGTGTTATCTTTTGTGCCAGGTTCCTGTGATTAGTACCACGGGAGGCTGTCACTTTGTGGCACATACAGAACAAAGTATAGTATGATTTTTTAAATTGATGTGTGAAAGGAATATATTTATTTTTTAGTATTAGCTTCAACTGTGTGGAAACATTTTTCCTTTAGAGATTTATTGTTGTCAAGGTAGAAGCAAAAATAAAATCTAAGAAATTAATTTCAAATTTAAATGATTATTGGCCAAAATATGTTCCTTCTCTGAAAAAATCTGTTTCTTAACAGGTGAAAGAGCCTGATCATCTATGGGTGCTTGTGAAATCATCATCGGAAGACATTAGACCTCCTGCTGTGCTGGTTCCTAGCCTGATCACAATAATGATGAACTGTTGTCAATGTGGCAGTTGAATTTCCCCCCATTTTTCACTAAGCCATTTGCAAAGTATAAATTTCACGAGCTGTTAAATATTAGAATCTTTGTCAGGAATAATGTGAGCTGTTTAATTGTCAAAGTACATTCATGCCATTTGACAGAGAACAATAATTATTTCTTGGAGTACTAAGTCCAGTGTTGATAAGTTAAGTTGCTTCTATCAGAAAGTAATAATATTATAACCAATGAAGTCTTTGAACTATAAGAGAATTCTAATCTCAGCTTGGCACTCTAAATCTATGTTCTGTGGAGTCTTCCAGTCGGGAAAGCAGCTGGGCAAGATTAAACCTTTCAAATGTGGCCTCTGTGAAGTTAGTTCTTTGTAGTTGAATAAGGAAAAACATGTATGATAGATTTCATTAAATCTATGCCTACATACTCCAAAAACTACAGGCTAGGTTGCTCAGTTCAATCAAACGCCTAGTAAACTCAGTGGTTATGAAAGAAATATACTTTAAATTTTTTGTAGCCTCAAAATAACTTGATACATTTTCTTTCCTTTTTCTTTTTGCCAATGGAATTGCCATTGTATAAAGTGAGCCTAAGGCCATAATTCTGAATCTTGGTATTGTAACAACTCAACTTGTCACTAAGAATGTCAGGCTGTCAAAAAAATTTTCAAAGCAAAAACACTTTTTAATTCATTTCAAATCTCAAAAATATCCCACCTAGCTGTTATTGGAACTCTAATACTTTTTGAAGTGTCAGGATTTCAAAGAATATCGGAAATAAATCGCCCAACCCAACACAATAGTAGGCCTTTTTAATTTATTTTTTCTTATTTGGTTCTTTTGTGGGCTTTTCAAGAATGACAGGGAAAGGTACATGTCATCAATGCACTTTGTTGTTGATGTGGTGGTGGTGTGTTGTTTTAATATTTACTTGTTGAATTATATTGTTATTATTAATAACACTTGAGAAAAAAAGCATCCAATGCATGCCAAGATTTTGAAAGAATTGTAATTAGAAATTGTACTAGAATTTTGTGGGTTGCTTATCACAAAAAAAATTTAAACTGGCTTAAATAACTAGTGATGGTGATGATAAGGAAAATAACTATGTTAATGATAATAATGCATTTTAAAATTTTGCCTATCAAAATATAAACTATAACAAGTAAATCAAACCAGTAGTTACCTTGTAATCAATTCTGATTCATGGTGTCTTCAAGTAGGGCTAGATTCTGGTGGCTTTAAACATTTTTGTCCTCCTATCTGTTGGCTTAGCTTTGTAATTACTTGGTGTGATTTTTATCTGTGATATATTTTTTCTCTATGTAATCTCCATGGGTCATTACAACACCCTAGGTTTACATATAAAAGCTAGAAACCTCTACCATTAAAAAGTGGCCCAGCAATAATGAGAGTGTTCACTAAATTTCTATGACTCTGATCAAACATTTTGGAGAAAGCACCTGCAAGGTTTTTTGAAGAAAAGATATCTAAATGGAACAGATAAAGACACATTATGGGATCTAAACCCTTTTAGATGATGTTAAGCACTTTCAACACACCTGCAATCTTCAGTAGGGTTTATAGTATTAGCCTTGTTTTTCAGATGAAAAAATGAGGCTCAGAAAGGTTAAATAATTTTTTTATAAACATGAAACTAGTGAGAAAGAATCTAAGTCAAAAAACTCACACCTTATAGCCACTAAACCACTATTCTTTCTACTGTATTATTCAGTACTTATGATTTATATTGCAATTCCTCATATACAATATTACATAGATGGATAAAATAGTATGCTCTGATTATAAATGTTAAGGTGGTGTGAATGTCATCTACCCCAAAACAACCCAATGTCATCTAATGGATTCTGACTCAGAATCCGATCTAGCGTTACTAAGGCTGTAAAACTTTATGGGAGCAGATAGCCTCATCAACTGACCTGGCAGTTAGCAGTACACAGTATTCCTAACATTACCATCAAGGCTCCTTGAATGTCCTCTTATCACAACCCATGTATTTATCCAGTGTGTCAAGCACATTTGAACATATGCCGCCATCATTCTCAAAAGCTCTTCCCACTTGAGCCCCTGGTATCAGCTCCCCATTTCTTCCCCCTCCCTCCCCCACCTGTCCTCCCTCACAAACCCTCCATAGGTCACAGATTATTATTTCCATATCTTTCATTGTCCTCTGTCGCCCCTCACCCAATTTTCCATTGTTCATTCCCCTGAGAGGGTTGATTCCCCTTTTCTCCCCCTCCCCTCCCCTAATCCTCCTTGTATCTCTATTCTCATTGTTGGCCCTGAGGGATTTATCTATCCTGGGATAGCATATACTTTCAAGGAACTTTTATCTGCTATGAGACATAACATCTACATAAAATCTTATAAACCAAGTCAAAGGAGAATGAAGGTCAGAGAAAAAGATTGCAATCCATGAACAAGACTCAGATTTTAAATGCCTGCCTTATTTCTAAAATGGACACTGTAAATATACGTACCTTCTGAACACATTAATGCCAACTCTGTTTTTGAGGGTTTGGTACTATTTGATGAACCCAGATAAACCAAGTTACTCCATGATTACACAAAATTTAGTGGGTAAAATGAAACCAATTTACAAACCTGATAATAGTCAGTACTTCTGTAGGCTTGCTCAGTAAAATCTGATTGCACTGTAATCTTAAAATAGCCAAACTAAAACCAAGAATTCCTTGGTTTTGCCTACAGGATTCATCTCCATTGGTCTACTAATTCAAAATATTTTACATTGTCCAGCAACAGATGTTACTGACAGCTTAGCACTCTTTGATGTCAATGGACATTTCGGGCTCTGCATATTATAATTATCTCAGTGGTCACAGTAATAGTAAAGGAAAATGTACTTCACTTGAAAATTAATTGACAATCTTTTACATACCTGAGAATGACTTCTAACAATCTTGATGTATATATCACAAAAATTATGTTTAAAGAACTTTAAAAAACGAGGATTTTATACATTACAGAAAAAAGTGTCCCCCTGTTCATTCTGGCACATCTTGGAGCCAAAATCTTTCTTGCTGCATTGGATTTGCATTTTACTAAGTTTTGTGAAAGAGGGAAAAAAAAGTGTGGCATTATTCTCAGCATTTACTTAGGGTCTAATGTGAAACTGAGCTCTGGTATGATAAAGTAGATGAAATGTTTAGAAATGTCTCATAGTGTATAAGTTGGGGGAGATTTTGTTTAGAACTCCAGTAAAGCAAGATTGGTGTACTATTCCCTCTCTACATTCACACTTTCTTTATTGCAAACCATCATATTTGCAGATTCACCCCTCTGTGACTTCATCCCTCAGATCACATTAAAGCTACAAAGTGACTGGAGAATGTAAATTTTTCAACAGATCTAGAATCATAAAAAACATTAGTGTCTATAATTCCATTTTCAAGCAATAGTATTTTTGATCTAAAACATTGTTGCTTCAGTGTGTATGTGTGCTAATAATAATAAAGAAGAGTCTTAGACACAATAAATAAAATATTCATAAATAATGCAACAAATTTCAGCAGTTTCTGAATTAAGATGAACTAGGAAGAAAGACTTAGCAATCTGCTTCTAAAAATAAGTCAATGCACATGGAAAAACACACCAGCCTGTGTGTTCATGAGGTGTCAGTGGTATCAGGTACTATGCATCAAAGACCCAGAACAAAACAAAAAAATCATACCGATGTGAATGAGGGTAAGGACAGAGTGGAGACCCAAAATCCATCTATTGTCAATTGGATATCCCCTGTCAGAAGAACCACAATGAAGAGACAGCCAATCAGGATGCAGTATAGCATGGATGAAACATACAATGTTCCTCCCGTTCTATAATGCTTCCCCACCCCCACTTCCACTCTCATGACCCCAATTCTACCTTGTAAATCTGGCTATACCAGAGCATGTATACTGACTGGTACAAATAAGAACTGGCAACACAGGGAATCCAGGACAGATAAAACCCTCAGGACCAATAATGAGAGTAAGTGATAACTAGGCACGGAAGGGGAAAGGTGTGTGTGTGTGGGGGTGATCACACAATGATCGGCATATAACCAAACTCTCCCACACCCCAGAGGGACCAACAGAAAAGTGGATGAAGGGAGAAAGCAGTTGGTGTAAGACATGGAAAAAGATAATAATTTATAAGTCATCAAGGGTTCATGAGGGAGGGAGGTTGTGGGAGGGAGGAGAAAAATTAAGAACTGATACCAAAGGTTCAAGTAGAAAGAAAATGTTTTGAAAATGATGATGGAAAAATTTGTACAAATGTGCCTCACACAATGGATGGATGGATTGTGGCAAGAGATGTAAAAGCCTCCAATAAAATAATTTTTTAAAATAAAAATAAGACAATGAAAACCATATGCATCATTTTTTTCAAATCTTTAATCATGGGGTTGGTGCCAGGCAATGCAGTTTTTTGTTCTGTTATACCTGGGGTCACCAACAACCAGTAACTGTCTAGAAAGGAGCTAATAACGATTATAATTTATTAGTTATTTACTGCTCTGCAGCAAATGACCTCAAAATGAAAGGTCTTAATACAACTAACATTTACTATCTCACAATGTCTGTGGGTCAGGAATCCAAATGTAGCTTTTTGAAGGTACACAATGTCTCTCACAAAGCTGTGGTCAAGGCATCAACAAGATTGCAATCATGTGAAGGTTCCACTGGGGAGGATCTATGTTCAAATATATTCACATAGCTGTCATAATGGGTCAGAAGATCCACTTCCAATATCACTCCTGTAGCTTTTGGTGCCCTTGGGTCCTTGCTGCCTGTTAGCTGAAAACATCAGTTATTTGCCATGTAGATGTCCCCATAAGACTGCTCCCCTCCAACTTAGTTAGCAAGAAAAGGGGTCCAATGATAGATGCCATTGTATCTTTGTAACTTATTCTTGTCAGTGTTATATTATCACTTTTTCTATAGTCTATTATTTAGTAGCCAGTCACTAGTTTGGCCCACACTCAAGAGGATTTGATGACACAAGACTGTGAATACGAGGAGGCAAGAAACATTATAGGTCATCTTATGGACTGCCTCTTACATTAGTCAAACTGTTGTTTGAATATGGAAGCACTACAGACCTGCAGATCCATTAGGTTGTTGTCTAAAGATCTATAAATTACTAAAGGTTCTGGTATAGTGGGTAAGTAGTAGGACTGCTAACCACAAGTTGTGCAGTACAAACCCACCAGCCATTCCACAGGAGAAAAATGAGACTTATCTACTTCCATAAAGATTTATAATTTTGAAAACTCACAGGAGCAATTTAATCTTGTCCTATAGGGTCACTGTGGGTTAGAATTCATCCCCATGACAATGGTTTTGGTTTCTTTGGATCTCATAATTATTAAAATATAATTGGTCAACTTTAGTATTTAGATGGTCATTGTATATAATTCTACAATAGGACATTTTAAATTACCTCTCTACATTTTTTAATAAATGAACCCTGGCTTTCTTTTATTTAATTGATTCATTGATATGCTAGAACAGTGGTTCTCAACCTTCCTAATGCTGTAACCCTTTAATACAGTTCCTCATGTTGTGGTGACCCCCAACCATAAAATGATTTTTGTTGCTATTTCATAACTGTAATTTTGCTACTGTTATGAGCCATAATTTAATTATCTGATATGCAGGATATATTTTAATTGTTACCATTTGAACATTACTAAAGCATAGTGATTAATCACAAAATAATCTGTAATTATATATTTTGAAATATTTATTTCTAATTACAAATAAATGAAATTTTGTTGCTACAGTATGCATAAAAAGTCAAAGTCAGTGCGAAGATTGAGATAGCATCTTTCTGACCAGATCAGAAATTCTCAGGGCAGTCTGTGCAAGAGCACAATGAAGATCATCTTCCACAAGTCTACTTCAGTATTTAGACTTGATAACCAACAAGCTGGAAAAACCTACTTCACAAAGATATGTTGTTAGAAATGGAAGAAGAAGGCACAACACAGCCTCAGACAGAACAGGATACGACTGCTAACACTTGATCCAGAATTTTGTAACTGGCATTCAAGAGAAATCGGTTCTCGCTGCATCGCTGTTAATAAGATCAATCAACTCCTCTTGTGCTGTCCCAGGAACATCTTCAACTTTGACTGTGAACGGGCTTCTGGCAAGTGCAAATGGGGCGCCAGGTAGATTTGGAAAGTACGATGACATTTCGTCTGCAAGCATGTGCAAGTGTTCTTTCACAGAAATTATCATTGTCATCCTTTTGTCTGGTTCAATGTCATGTTCCTCAAAGAAAGCAGATAAGGTAGACAACATGTAAATTTCATTTCCATCAATTTTTTTTCCAAAACTGAAGTTTCATTTGGAACGATCGCATCTTTTCAGACAAATTGAGGCACGTTGCATTTGGTCCTTGCAGTGATAAATTTAACTCATTCAACATGGCAAATATGTCAACCAAGTAAGCTATTTTCTGCAGTTCACTTTTATCGATGAAAAGTACTTCGAATTACGGTCTTGCTTTCTGATTAAAAAACGTTCCGAGTTCATCACGAAGCTCAAAAACACATTTTAAAACTTTTCCTTTCAACAAGTATTTCAGTGTGAAATAGCAGAGCATTATTCGGTGCATACAACTTGTTGCAAGGTTGTGAAAACAGTCGACAGTTTAAAGTGCTCGCCTTTGTAAAATTGACAGAACTTTTAATATTTCCATTGCTTCTTGTAACTCTTGGGGCTGCATCTTCATTGCTAATATTTGCCTATGAATCATACAGTAAGTTCCAATGACTTTTGGTGACTCATTCAGTACCAAATGTTGAAACCCAGATTGACATCCTAGCATAGCTGGAGCACCATCTGTGCAAACACCACAAACCTTTTCCCAAGAGATCTTGTGTTCTTTCAGAAGTGAACCAACTGTGTCAAATACATCACATGCAATTGTTTCAAGAGGTTTGCCAAAAGATAACTCATATTTAAAGTTGCTGTCAATCATAGAACTCACATAAACCAGTAAGTTTACAGTGTCTGTAGATTCATCAAACTGGATGTTAAATATTGGAAGTGGAGCAGATTTAATTTCCTGATCTAGAATATTAGCAGACATGTCATTTATTATTCTGTGGACGGTGTCGTTAGATAAGGAAATTGCACACAATTTCATAACAAATTCATCTCTGATCATAACACGAACAATGTCTTTGGCCACTGCCAACAATAAATCACCAACAATTGTGTTAGATTTCATAACTCTGGTGATTCTGAGTGCCACCAAATAGGAAGCTTCAACGGCTGCTATGTTTTGTTTGCAGTACTTGCCACCAGTGTCAAGTCTGGCTTTCTTGAGTCCATCAGCTTTGCTTCTAAAATAGTTGGTATCCTTGCCGGCAAAGCTCGGATGCTTGCTATCAAAATGGCGTTTTAGTTTGTTTGGCTTCATAGATTTGGCTGATAGAACTTCAAACAAATAACACATTGCGGTTTCTCAGTGCCTGCTGTAATTATTGAGGGCAAACCATACTGTAAAAAATCCTCACGATATTTTATTTTCTTAACATTCTTCTCTACATGATCCATTGTCATGGGATGGTTTGCTAATGAAAATAATATAAAGCAATAGCTCTAATGATACAAAAGATGATACATGACATAGTTCTGTCAATACAGTTCATTAAAATTTCCTTTGATTAACCATTCTTTGTATTTTTTTACATACCTGTTATTACTATCACAAGGGGGCAGTATTCACATCAACCACAGCTGAATATAAAAAGACTGATCAGCATCCAGATTAAGTTCCCATGGCACAGCTTTTTTTTCAGTACTTGATGATTTTACAGTACATGATTTTATATTTACCCAGTAATTATAATTCATGAATTGTCATTTTACCTCTAATACTGCTGCTTTCAACACAGCAGCTGCTTTCTACACAGTACCTGCTCTCTACACTGTAGCTGCTCTCTACACAAGTGTGACTGCTCCACATAAGTGCCTTAAGGCGCCAACCCTGTCATACAAATACCCTGTATTTGTATGGGGTGTATGTGATGGGGTTGGCAGGATGATGACATCACATCGGGTATTCCTATGTGGGTGTATCATGTGGGTGGACCCGCCGGGAGATGGACAGAGCAACAGTATCTCACTTCCTAAGACCATCAGAAATACGTGTTTTCTGATAATCTTAGGCGACCCCTGCAAAAGGATCATTCAACCCCCAAAGGGGTCGCAACCCACAAGTTGAGAACCACTTTGCTAGAATGCTAATGGCCAGAAATTCTCACAACTTGAAAATACATAAAATATTTCCAGATAAGTTTTAAAAGGCATTTCATTTATTAATTTTATGCAAAGTATGAGAAATATGCATGGCTTATTTGCCTCCTCCCACTGCTGAACATACAACTTCTATATTTATGAACTATATGAACTGCAATTTTTATACTATCTTGTCACCTTATTGAGACTGAAGTCACCCAGTCTCATCAATCTTGTATAGTTGGTGCCTTATATAACATTAGATCCACTAGAAATTAGTAATTTCAAGTCCTGTTGCATTTACATAATTTCTTAGAAGTTCTACTTATCCTGTCTCTAAGAGCAGGTCCTGAGCTTTAATTAGCTGGCTCCTAAGTTGCTGTTTTGCTGTTTTACTTTGTATAGATTGTAGAGATATATGCTCACATATGTGTATATATGCATTTTTACCTATAATCTTTAGTTTTTGTGATTCATTCAGGCTCTTTTGGCTGCTGATTAAACATGCAGATAATATTTCCACTGACATGGCTTCCTGGGTATGTGTGTTAGTTTTGTGAATATTTATGAGCTTATCTGATCCATATACATAATATTTAAAGATTTGTAAAGAAAAATCATGTTGGCTGACAATGTTGTGACAAATGTGAACATCAGTTGTTTAAAGGATGAAAACATTTGCCTATGAAATGACAAAACTTGATAAATATGAAAATCTGATCAGGTGATGAGGTTTATGAAGAAAGAAGAGATCCATAGGAGAAATAAAAGAAAACAAATACAGCTAGACCACAGTGCTTGAATCTTACAGTTGCCAAATAATTGACAAGCAAGAATATATTAAAATATCCTGCTGCATAGGAATTGATCAAGATTGATGAATAAACTCACAAATTAAGGTTAAAAGAAAGGCATTATATCAATATTAAAACATCATCCAGAAAAGAGAATGAGATGATGGGAAATTGTTATATAAATGGGAAAAATAGAGAAAGAGAAATGAATTCCAAACATGGTAAATAAAGATGCACTGGCAATAATTAAATGTGAAAATAGGAAATAGTAGACAATAAGTAATATTCAATAAAAGTTTTTAATCTCATAAAATAGAATTTAGGTAGAAGCTTTGCACAATATAAAAGGAAAAAAGAGAATGCTAATGAAATATGAGGATGATGTTACACACAGCTTCTTTGCATTTTCTTTATCTCAGTTTGCTTCAGATAAAAGTCATATTTCAGAGATTCCTGCCGAGGAACATGAAATGTTAAAACAAAGGCAATTATATCCATGCCATAGCAGGTAGCAATACAAGAAGAATGATTAAATGCTGGTAAAGTCCAAGAGTCAGAAAACTAAATTCTAACTCTTATTAAAGCTGCAATGAGTCTAAATAGGCAGCTCTTAATGAAAGTACTCCCCTTCGAAGATGATGTGCCCTGGTCAGAATTGAAGCTTAGACACTGTAACTAAACAGAGCTTCACTCTTGATTATCAAATCATGTCTCTTCTACTAATGCTAGATCTATGACGTTTTAAAAGTAAAGATTCATTTGTCAATCCTCCTAGATAACTGGTTGTGTTTCCTCATTATTACTCAGGATATTTAGAATGTGGGAGGTAATAAATGTAGTTTGGTGGTTAAGTATGATGTTTCTGGTATCAGATAAGCGAACTATATCTACCACTAAGGAGTACTGCTCCATTTCATGGTCGGAAAAAAACGATAATGAAAGTGGAAAAATCCTAGGGTTCATGGAATGATAAATGAGAGAATATAAGTAAAGCACTTAGCAAATGACTGACAGTAACAGTTTTATAAAACTGAAGTGTCCATTAAAATAATAAAAAATACAGGGCAACTCAGTCGAGTTCCCTGTACCTGCTGCATCAGGTACAGTCCTTTCCTTTCCAAATAAACTTTGCTTTCTGCTTGCAAAAAAATAAAGAAGAAGAAGAATGAAAAAATAAGTGAGATACTTATCACAGCTCACTGTAATAAAGTTTAATACATGTTAATTAATAATAATTTATCAGAATTGTATATGTAATTGTGGGAGATTTGGAGATGAGAGAAATGTTGAGCACAAAACAGTGCAAACATTTAAAGTTAAATTCTCCAATCACAGAAGCATTAATATTTTCCACTGTTAAAATGTTAAATAACATGGAAATGTATTGAATGACAATTGTAATGTTTTCCCCTTGAACACTACCATAAATACCCTTGAGTTCCCTTCCCAAGAGATGATTAATGTTTTGCTGCCTTTTTAATATGCATTTGAAAGTGACTGTGTTTGAGTGTACCATCTTGCCAAAATATTCCACAACTAACTCTGTTTCTGAGTAATATGGCTTGGCAATCATTCTAAGAAGGTTCATGGTTTGAGTTGCAATTGACTCTATGGCAGAGAATAGCCCTTGTTAACCTCAAAGAACGAGCATAGTTATGATGGGAAAAATTCCTCTGTAAACCTTGCCTGGCCTTTTTTTTTTCCTCAATGCAATTTTCAACTCTTTAAATAATTCTTCATAAACCATCATAATTCTCCTGTGTCCTTTAAGAAAAAAACCAAAAACAAATACTAAATTGGAAGAATCACCCAAACCAATCGCCATAACTTTCTGAGCTGATCACTCTGTCTTGAGTTAATCTTAAGTCTTCTTGGCTTCCTTAAAACACTTAATTTCTTTAAAAACTCACTGCCATCAAGTCAAATTTGACTCATAGAGACCCAATATGACAAGGTAGAACTGCCCCTGTGGGTTTCCAAGACGGTAAACTATTTATGGGAGTAGATAGCCTCATCTTTCTCCAGAGGAGCTAATTGTGGTTTCAAACTGCTGATCTTGTGGTTAGTAGCCCAACATGTACCCTACTACACCACCATGACTCCTCTTGTGTAAGACACCATTCCTATAAACTTGTTTCAAAACTTCAATGATGTGGGAAGATGTCCACTTGAATTTTATTAAACATTTAGCCCTGATTTTAAAATTGTGTTTTTTCTCCCCATGGCACATACGAATGACACTAAATGAAATGGATTACTCAGACAATTTGTCTGCAGCCATCCACTGATTGCAATCATGTTTCAACACATTTGTTTGGAACAAACCTTTGCATGTACAAACTGGAGGTGGGGGTTGTGTGTAGAACTGTACCTGCACTCTGTCACCCGAGGCAGAGTAGCTGTAATTTATATGCTCTACTACAAACAGTACTGCCATTAACATCCATGCAAATGATTCTTTCTGACTGTAAAAATAGCAATGTGACATTGCATAGCATTTGACATCTTCTAACTTTGCAAGGAGGAGCTGCTTTTTCACAGTGGAGTTGAATGTAGTGATGGGAAAGGAGCAAAGCCTGTGGAAATGAAGCCTTGGGGGTCTACATTTGTTCATGGTGCACTAGCACAATTCAAGGTAAGAAGAAACAGCTGCAAAAATCTGCTGCTAGGGATCAGAACTTTGAATGTGAAAAGTATGAATCTAGAGAAATTGGAAGTCATCAAAAATTAAATAGAAAGCATATAGATTGATATCCTAAGTATTAGTAAGCTGAAATAAACAGATATTTACCCTTTTGAATAAAAAGATCATATGAGTTAGCATACCAGGAATAACACAATCAAGAGGAATGGTGTTGAATTCATTGTCATAAATGACATTTCAAAATCCATCTTGAAGTACAGTTACAGTCTCAAAAATTCACAGATCAGTTCTAGCCTGCCCAATACGGTCACTGTGCGTCAGAATGGCTCAAACGCAGTAAGGGTTTTTTGTTGTTGTTGTTGCTGTTGCTGTTTGTTTTGTGGCTGTTGTTTTTTTAAGCACAACCCATTAATCCACTCAAGCCCCTAAGAGTGTGATTCAAGTCACTACCTTTAGTATCTTTGAGAGTTTGGTCTGCAAATGAACCTTCATCCTTGTGTCTGTGTTAAAACAAAAACTAACTTCCTGTTTTAAGCTTACTAGCAAACTACCAGCTTACTGATTAATTGAATAAGGCAGAAGACTGGGGACACTGAGATGACTGAGGTGAGTCTTCACCCACTGAACATGTGCAGAAGTGGTCAGAGTGAG
Source organism: Echinops telfairi (assembly GCF_000313985.2). Lineage (NCBI taxonomy): Eukaryota > Metazoa > Chordata > Mammalia > Afrosoricida > Tenrecidae > Echinops > Echinops telfairi. The sequence continues at coordinate 5,326,913 of NW_022103942.1, forward strand.
CTCTACTTAACCTTTTGACACCAGAAGGCAAAACCCACGCCTAAATCAAAGTCTGAACGTGGGCAAGGTGTTATCTTTGTGATGCCCTCCTGTACTTGACTGAGATGAGTGCTAAGTCAGCCAATGATGAACATCAGACACCAGTTACCATCCTAAAAGAAGAGTGATCTAGGATTCGGGGAGCCATCTTGGTTATGTGAGACCTGGCTCAATGCTTTGCTGGGTCAACTTTGGTGTAAGTAAAGAAAATCCTTCAAATTTACTTTTGGTCTACAGAGTTGGCTCATGCCATCCTCCTCAACCTTCTGAGCCATTTTATTAATGATTTGTGAGTTTTTTGAGATTTGACAGTGCATTAAAGTACCCTAGGAAGAGACAGAGAATATTTAGGGGAAGAGTTTTGATTAATATCAGAGACCATGTAGGGGTGTATTATTTTGGAAAAGTTAGATATTTGGGACATATCATTGGGACCACATGAAAACATATAAAAAAACAAGGAAGGTGAAAATGAAGAGTGAAGAATGAAGGAAAAGAGAAATATTAGAGCTTACATATAGCTTTAATTATGAGGTAAAACTACCTAATGTCATAAAATCTTAGGGTTATAGAAAAACTAACTAGATTTTCTATAAAATTATGAAGCTATTTTAATAATGAACTTCTAAAATATGAAAAATATTTCCCTTTCAATACAAACTTAGCTCATCACCCATCTATATTGGTAATTTTAACATATACAGTTTTCAGATTATAATAAGGCCATAAATTGGTCTGTTTGGAGATTTGAGCAATCATAGTAAACCTCAAAAGGAATCCATCAAATTATGTAGTTAACAGTAACCTTAGAGTCCAAAAATGTGCTCAATGTAAGTCAAAATGTATTGCGGCAAGATCACAGAAAACTTCATTAAAGAAAATTGTCAAAATATGAAGATGATGATTCCATTTTTCTCTAAACCAGTGGTTCTCATCCTCTGGGTCGTGACCCTTTTGGGGGTCAAAAGACCCTTTTACAAGGGTCGCCTGATTCATAACAGTAGCAAAATTGCAGTTATGAAGTAGCAACAAAAATAAATTTATGGTTGGGGGGGTCACCACAACATGAGAAACTGTATTAAAGGGTGAAGACATTAGGACGATTGAGAACCACTGCAAACCTTCCCTGAGAAATCCTGTACTCGTATACTTAGACCAAACAAAAATGGCTGTTTGGTGCTTCCTGTAGTTACTCCAATTGTTTTCCTTTGAAATGTTCTTTTAGGTTAGAAAACCTAAAAAAATTCCCAATGGCCAAGATCAGAAATATAAGATAGATAGGGAAAGAATTCCGAACAAAATTCTCTTAGGTAAGTGAGTTGTAGTCAATTAATATGGGCCTTCTAGCCATAATCCTTATGCAAGGCATTATAATTCCGGACTCACTGCCTGTGACTATATTCCCATATTGAAAGGCTATCTTTATTATAGTAATAGAGTGCCATTAACACCTGACTTTAGTAGAGGGTATGAACCAAGTCATTCCTTTTTGTTTCCTTGGGGATATCTGTGCTAGAAGGTGTGATTTAAGATATCATTCTTAATTTTCCTTGGATGGGCTATAAATGCTGGTGTCACTGAGATTTCTGGCATATATTACCTAAAAAGTCATACCTCTATTTCCTGACTGATCTTGAGTAGAAGCAAGAAGACATAATATGACTATTGCACTTTTACTTCTGACTCCAAGCCCTGCATTTGACTTGGGATTAAATGGCAACCAAAACCACATGAGACATTTACTTGAAATTTTGTTATTTTTTGTGAGATGGTTTCTGCTTTCTGCAGAAACCAAGGGTGTTAGGGGATGTACTCAGGGCACAGTGGAGGAAGATTGGAATAGAATAGTATCTGGAAGAGTGGGGCATTTGATATATCATTAATCTCAAATCCCTTGGAACTAGTCTGGTATTCTATTTTCTAAAACATATTATTACTACAGATAGCCCTTGCAATCCTTAAAGAATGTGCAAGTACACTGCTGTGATGATTTTTGCTTGGCTCAAAATTCCTGGCCTTATTCTCACTAATGAAGTTTACAATTAAAAAAAAAAAAAAAACTTCTTCCTAAGAAGCCATCATAATCATTCTGTCTTTCAAGAAAATCTGTCAAGGTTACCCTTTTAGAATTTCACCCCCAACCCCCCCCCCCACAACACACAAAACCCTTTCCATAATCTTTCATTTTATCCCTATGATTTAAAAATTGTGCTTTAGGTAAAGGTTTATCCTCTGTCTTCAGAAAAGTGCTTCCCTTTTTATTTTAAATGGTTGATTATTCTAACATAGTTAAGAATTCAGTTCCAGACTTGGAGCATAACTAAGAGCCACCATTCTCTATCTGACCAAGAAGTCTGGCCACTTTTTATGTTCTTGAGTTCTGTTTTACAATTTTCTCCTACTTTAGTCACTATTTTCTAATTCAGTATTTCCCAAAGTGAATGCTACTGCCTCCTTTGCAACAACAGAGGAATCTCCTCAGAAAGGAGGTAAAAGTAAGTTACCGGTAAAAGTAGGTGACACAAGAAATCTAGCTCCCCCAAATCGGAACAACCCCAAAGCAAATAGACTGATTATCTTTAGGGAAGAATAAATGGAGGGAGGAGTGAAGTTGAACACATGCAGTATGGCAGCCTCTACTGCCTATTACCGGAAGCCCTTGTGAGAGTCCTCACCAGGTTCCACCTCAGCTCCATGTCCCCACCATTTCCACAGAAAAAAGCAATGGGTTACTACTGCATCTCTCATACTCTGCTCCCTCCTTTCCAGTCATAATTGCTGTTCACCCTACTTGGCTTGGCAATGCTCAACTGGCTCACCTACCCTGCCTGGCTAAAAACAGTTTCATTAAGCTACCCTGCCCACCCTTCCCAGATCAGCCCAGCCCAGCTCAGCTTCCCTGTTCATACTGCTCGGTTCAACTCCTCTTCTTTGCCTCCTTAACCAGCTCAGCTTCCATTCCCATTACATTCTTTTTGGCTCTACGTGGCTCAGCTCCTCAAACTGTTCTGCTTGGGTGAATTTGGCTTCCTCATCCACCAGGCTTGACTCCACATGACCCAAGTCTCTGCCTGCCCAGCTGGGCTTAGTTTCCACCAGCCTGGGTCCAAAATCTTTGGCTCCAACCTGAAACCTGCCTGCAGGACTCTTGTCTGGCAACACCTTGCCTGACAACACCCCTTCCCACCTACCAAGGGGTTCCCACTGGCTTCTGCCTGGCTACCACCCAGCACCTGTGTAGCACCCTGTTTCTCTGGCCAGCTTGATTGGTTTTGTCTCTTGCTTTCTACTGCCACTATCACTTTGTATTCTCTCTCTCCTTTTCTTATTAAAAGTTTTATTATACCTATTGTTTTTTATCATCCTTATTAATACATTTCCATCAGTTATATAAATCTTTTGATCATTATTATGGACCTCCTTTCCCCTAATTTTATCTCTATGATTTTTTTCTTTTCTCACAATTTCTGTTAAATGCTTCCTATTAATTCTCTACTATATGACTTGCAGTCAACTATACTCACATAATCCAGAAGCTCACCCAGCACACATAGCTGCACCACAATGCCATGCAAACAGCAATAAATCACAGTACAAACAAACAAACAAAAATCAAGGGAAACAGGGACAAATAACTGAACAACATTCAGGCTCAAAGGATTACTCTGATGAAGAGCCCTGGAATTATTAAAAGTAGAATTCAGAAGAATAATGTTTGGATACCAACAACACTGGAGAAAATAATGGAGAAACTAGAAAATCTACAGCAAACAGATATACAGAAAACAAGCAATAATATAACAGAGGTAAACACCAGGGTAGAGTTAAGCAATAGAAGCAACGAAAAAAAAAACACCAAATCAGTGAGCTTGAAGACATTTCTTCTAAGACAACTGGCAAAAGTAACAATCAGCCAAAACTGCAAAGAAAGTTGATGTAAACCTTCAAACAATATGGGACACTGTGTTACTCTGGATTGACTAGATAAACAAATCCAGAGTCATTCATATGTGTATAAGAAAGAGCTTACACAAGAGCAATTGAATATTGATAAAACATCCCAGTATAGTCCAGATCAAGTTCATAAATCCAATATCAGCCCATATGCCGGATACCAATGTATAAATTTCTTCAGACTCACAGAACACATGCAATGACACTGAATAAGGAAGAACACAGACTAATGGGTGGAAAGTCTTGTGGATCTAGTGGCAATAGAAGCATCTCAGTACTGGTGTGGGTCTCCAGGTGGGTCCTCCAGCTCCAGGGCTCTGTCTGCATCAGTGTAGCTCCATCAGGCTCACCCTCAGTAATATCTCAGAGGAGTGACTGTGTGCCCTGTCTGCAGTGAGCTATTTATTTCCTTAGTGCCTCCAAATGAGGTCACTAAGCTACAACCTGATTTTCAGGCTAAACTCCACTGCTTCACTCTTACGTCTCAAATTGACAACAGATTATGTAACTACCATTGACACTATCAAGAGGAACAACCTATATCTTACCGGGATACCAGAGCAAGAAGAAAGAAACAAAATTTGCAGAGAAAATATTGCAAGATACCATAGAAGATAACTTCGCCTTGAAGGAAGGACATTTTTTAAAAAATTAAAGAAACTTAGAGTACCCCAAACAAAATAGACCAAAAAAGGTGAAACAGTGAGACATATTGTAGCAAAATCTCCCATATCAAGAAAAGAAGAGACTTCCTATTAGCTAGAGAAAAAAGATCAGTCATTTGTAAAGGAAAACCAATAAAGTCTGACTACTCAACAGTAAACACACAGGCAAGAAGAGAGTGGAATGAAATCCATAAATTTCTGAAATAAACAATCAAACAAAAAAATTCAACCAAGAATTTTATATCTAGCACAACTATCCCTGAAATATGCGGGAGAAATAAGGGTATATCCAGATAAGAATAAAATTAAGGAATAAAAAAAAAAAAAACAAGAGCAGCATTAAAAAATATACTAATGGGAATATTATGGACAGAGAATCAATAACAACAAAAGATGAAAGTCAGAGCTTTGAACAGGACATCACCAGTCAGAAGTCAATATAAAGAAACAGTTCCCCAAACCACCCAGAAATAGAGGAAGAATAAGGAAACCAATAAAACCATAAAAATGAAAACCAAACAAAAATCACACAGAAAAATGTCAGCAACAGCATACCTGTATAAATAATGACACTGAATATAAATGGATTAAATGTTCCAGTCAAGATACAAATAGAAGCAGACTGGTTTGGAAAGCAAGAATTATCAATATGCTGTCTCCAAGAGACATCCCTTAAACTCAAAGAAACAATAGAATAAAAATGAAAGGATGGAAAAAAATTAAAAGCCAATAATAACAACAACCAAAAAAGCTGGAGTGTTTATTTTAACATTTGATAAAATAGATTTCAGGGCAAAAAATGTCATGAGAGACAACAAAAGACATTGCAAAATGATTATGATAATATTAGAACAACAAGGAACTACTGTATTAAACATACATATTACCAATAAAGTACCCTAGGAATTCATTAATAAAACTCACAGAGAAAGTGCGGCAATCAGTTCAATACTCCACTTTCAAGGAAAGACAAGTGATCAGGAAGGAAACACAATAAATACACACAAGAACTAAAGAACACAATAAGCTAGCTCTGTCTCTTACACATATATAGATCATGCCAACGATAGCGTAGTATATATTCTTTAGCACACATGTAGCATTCTCCAGAATAGATAACATATTAGGACACAAAATAAGCCTTAATACATTTTAAACAATGAGATTCTGAAAACTATTTTCTCTTACCACAATACTATGAAACAAGAAATTAGCAATAGAAAGAACAAGGGGTGGGGATAAATTACATGGAAACTGAAAAACACACGAATTAAAAATGATTGGATCAAATAAGCAATGAAAAATTTTAACTTCCTTGAAAAAAATGAAACAAAAGCACAATGTTGGGTACCTATAGCAAAGGTGGTTTTAAGAGAGCAAATTATAATAATTAGCACACATGTGAAAAAAGAGGATAAAACCAAAATCAATGTCTTCAATGGCATCTTCAACAAGTAAATTAAGAGCAAAAAATAAAACTAAACCAAAAAATCCCCCTCAACCAGCAGGAAAAAAGAAATCTAAAATTGTAGTATAAACAATCTAGAAAATAATTGCAATGGCTACATAATTCCATGTCAACTTGAAGATATATAATAATGTAGGTCACAAGTCACAGCCTGATGGTGACTCTTTGTAGACATGGCCTTCTCATGAGGAGGGTCTGAATCTCCCTCTCTCTCTCTGCCTTCAGCTTCATGCTGGCAAGCCACTCTGAGACCTGTCAGAGCTCTGTGTTGCTTAGACCACCATTGGATCCACAAGGCTTTTCACCTACCATTCTATGATCTTCTGACATTTTGCATCATTGCATGTAGCTGCCTGAGTCTAAAGACGGACTTATCGACTAGTATCAGACATAGTGACTTGAGTTGGGCCGGGCTGGGATGTTTTCCTGATATATAACTACTTCTTGATATAAAGCTCTTTTGTAAACCTGTGTCACTGGATTTGTTACTCTAGTCAAACTGGCCTAACACAATAATGGGGAAAAATCAATAAGAAATTACTTTTTGAAAGGCTTCACAAAACTGACAAACCACTGGAAAAATTAACAAAGGAAAAGAAAAGAGAAAATGCAAATATCTAAAATTTGAAATGGAAGGCATGACATCATTACAGACTAAAATTAAATGAAAAGAATAACAACACACTACTATGATAAACTATTTCAAAAAGATTTTGGAATTTTCCTAGATGAAAGTTTCTACCCAAATCTAACACAGACCAATGTAGAAAACCGTAGCAGACCTATAACAAAAGAAAGAGAGCTTGTCATGAACATTTCCAACCAAAAAATTCAGGCATAGATGGTTTCACCAGAGGAGTCCTGGTTGTATATTGGTTTAAATTTTGAGCTGCTCCACCACCAAGGATCCTTAAGATAAAGTTATGCAGAGAGGCAATTTGATGCACATTGCATTTTCTGCTCCAATTCCTGAGTCTGCTCCTTCCTGTGCTACTCCAGGAGACTGGAGATACGTTGTAGCTATATTTATATTTTAAAATTAGATTTGTGTGGCATTATTATATGGAATATAATGTACTCATATTAAAAGTACAATTTGATATATTCTGACAAACATATGCAGATATGTAAATAACACTCAATAAAGATATTACATATCCTCAAAATGTTTTCACCCTGACCCTTTGCAGTAATTTACACTAAATACTCAGCATTTAGCATCCACTGAATTTATTTCTAGCTGCATATTTTTGCTTTTTTAAAATGTTATATGATTAAAATCATAAAGGAGCAACATTGATCAATTAGAGTAGCATTTTGCTAAATGGAAGAAGTCATAACTCAAATACTCCATACTCTATGATTCCATTCATATAGCATTCTGGAAAAAATAATAGAGAAGCCCTGATGGTGAAGTATCTTATGATTGGGCTATTAACCGTCATATTGGTGGTTCAAACCTACAAACCTCTCTATGGTAAAAAGGTGAGGCAGTATGATTCCATAAAATTTACAGTCCCACAAACCCTGTGGAACAGTACTGCTCTGTCCTATATGGTTGCTATGAGATAGAATAAGTGCAAGAGAAATAAATTAATATTAATTTTTATAAATAAAAATAAATTTTATTTACTCACAAATTCATGATCATTTGCATTACTGTATTTTTTACTATTATCATGAACATTGTAATATAAACCTTCTATAGAAATATATGTTTTGTACTCTTGTTTAAATACCAAGGATTGGAATTTATATAGTAGGTGTATGTTTAACTTTATAAGTAATTGCACAAGTATTTTCAAAATTACTATCACATTTACATTAGTACGTGATAGTTCTAGTTGCTCTGCAACACTTGTGTAATGTCAGTTTTCTTAATTTTAGCAATTCTAATAAGTGTGTAGTGGTAACACATTATAGGTTATTGTTTCTCAGTTTGGTTTGAATTTGTATTTACTTAATGTCTAATAAGTTGAGCATGCTTTGATATTCATTTGCCATTTATATATGTACTTATTTAAATATTTTTCATTTTTAATCTTATTTTATAGAGTTGCAACCTCTTTTTATATTATTGATATTGAATACAATTGAAGATCGAATTTTAAAAATTGAAAACAAATCCCACAGTAATAATCTGTTACAGGAATACTCAAAACATAATAAAAAATGAAGAAAATCTAAAAAGTATACAGGAAAACATCTATAGGAATAACAGGTGTGATCATGATTTCAGAAAAAGAAGAGAAAAATATAGTATGGCATGTTAATACACTACTCTTGATGAAGGACAGAAGAGTTAGAGATAAATATCACAAAGATGCCAAAAATCTTAATAACACATTCAATAAACATAACTTCATGAACACATTCATATACAGAACAACTCTGCCCAATAACAACACAATATATCATTTTCCTCAGCATACATTGAACATTTCCAAGAATAGACTGTCAAGAAAATAAGACTTTATAAACTTTAAATTACTGAAATGCTAAAAAGTATTTAATCAAGTCACAATGATAAAATAGAAGAAATCAATAATAGGAAGATTAAGAGGGGGAGACAAGTAAAATACTTGGGAATTTAATAACAAACTGCTTAAAATTATGGAGTAATAGAATAAATTAAAAATGTCTTGAATCAAATGAGAATGAAAACTCTTATAACACTTAGAAGCAGTAAAAGCAGCCCAGAAGTCAATTTCTTGCAATAAGTGCATACAAAAAATGGAAGGCAGATCAAAAATCAATATTTTAATTGAATATCTTCAAAAGTTAGAAAAGGAAGAGCAAATAATAAGAATAATGAGCCTACTGTCAATAGAAGAAGGAAAATTATAGATTTGAGCAAAGATATATTGAACACCAACAGGAAAACAGCAGAAAGAATCAAGATCATAAATTGATTTTTTGAAAGAACTAATCCATTGACAAATCATTACATAATTTAACAAAAAAAGAGGTGATTAAAAATAATGTGAATAAGAAATGGAATAGAATAGAACAAAATATAATAAAAAGGATAGTTCAACATTATAAAAATGGTCTATGAAATCTTCTAAATAAATTAAACGAAAGGAAAGAAGCACATGATTATATCAATAATGTAGAAAAGGCATTTAACAAAATCCAATACTCATTCTTGATTAAAAAAAACTCAACAAAATAGGAATGGAAGGAATATTCTTCAAGATAATTAAGGGAATATATAAACAACAACAATCCCCCATTATTCTTACTGGACTGGGATTGAAAACATTCTGCTTGCAAATGTGAATCAGAAAATGCCCAATCACTACACTTATTCAGTATTATATTAGAAGTTCTGATCAGAGTCATAAGGCAAGAAAAGTAAATGAAAGCATCCAAATTGTCAAAGAAGAAGTAAAACTATTTCTATAATACAATCATAAACATAGAAAATCCCACAGACTCAATATGAAAACTGCTAGTACTAGTAATCATTCAGAAAAATGTCGGAGTACATGATCAACATACAAAAATAAGTTAGATTCCCCAACACTAACAAAGAGAATTCTGAAAGGGAAATAAGGACAAATCTATTTAAAATAACAACCCTAAAAGATGAAGTACGTACTTAGGAATAAATTTAAACAGAGATACAAAATATTTATGCAAAGGAATCTGCAAAACACTGTTAACAGGATCCAATGACATATGCATGGAATAATGTGTCATGATCATGGATAGGAAGATTTAACAATATGAAAATGTACAAAAATACAATTTACAGATATACTGCAATACCTATCCAGAATAATTCTTTAAATGAATAGAGAAAACTAACAACCAACACTATATGAAAATGAAAGAGATCTTGGATAAGCAAAGCTCCACTAAATTAAAAAAAAATCAGGACTCAAACTCCCTTATTTCAAAGCATACAGCTCCAGTAATCAAAACACCCTGGGAATGATTCCACAATAGGAATGCATACAATTGAAATAGAAATGAGAACCCAGAATTAAATACATGCACCTATGGACAGCTGACAAAGGGCTGAAACTTATTAAATTAAAGCTTGTTTGCTAAATTGAATATCCATTTGCAGAAAATTTTTAAAAGATCCATATCTCTCACTCTCTTAGTTATCTAGTGCTATTTTAGCAGCGCCAGTTAAGTATGTGATTTTAACAAACAGTAATTTATTCTCTTATGTTTTGGTGATATGGAGTTGAAATTACAGTTCCTGTGAAGGAGAAGACTTTCTCCCTTTTAGCTTTTGGGAAAGGTCCTCATCTACTTTCACATTCCTTCATGATAGCCATAAATTTTGAGATAAATCTTCCCCTGCATCTAGATACTTCATGGGGCAGGGATCCTAAGTCCAAAGATGCACTTCATTTCTGACTATTCTCTCTTTGTGGTATTATATCCTCTTTGTAAGTTATCTTTATTTCAGAAATTAAAAGTTATTGCAGGCCACATATGGCCAAGTCTGTGATGGATTTAAGGGTGCTGCAAATTCCCTTACTGGTTTATCAAATCTGATCACATGATGGGAGATCATCACATAACGGTCACGTTATATCATTAAATAACTAGCAAAACATTCAGAATCATGACCTGTCTAGCTAAATTGATATATGTTCTAGAGAAATAAGAGAAGTAATGCAAACAGATACATGCTCACTCATGATCATCACTACATCATTCAGTATAGCAAAAAGATTGAAACCACTTAAGTATTCAAGAACAGGTGAATGTATAAGCTATGCTACTTGCAAAAAAATTGAATGCTGGAAAAAAAGAATAGTTATAGATCTGGGAGATACCTCATAAAATAGATGACTTGAAGGACATTATGTTGAGTTAAATTAATCAATCACAAATGGAAAAATATTATATGAGACTATTATTGTAAAATCCCTGGTGGTATAGTGGTTACACATGGGGCTACTAACCAAAAGGTCAGCAGTTCAAAACCACCAGCTGCTCCATAGGAGAAAGATGGGGCTTTCTATTCCTGTAAAGAGCTGAAGTCTCAGGAACACACAGGGGCAGTTCTACCAAGTTCTATAGGTTAAGCATCAGTTGAAATCAGCTAAGTGCCAGTGAGTGAGTTACTGTAAAAAGTCAAGAAAAAGGTTTACATAAAGGAAAAATACTTGTATTGAAAGTTACTAGAGATAGGAGGGGAGGGAGGATAAATCATTAATTATAAGGTATACATATATTAATTTAGGTGAAGGGAAAATCACTATTCAATAAGGGATATAACAACAAAATAATAGAGGCAATGGAAGATACTGAGAGGAAAACAAGAGTAAAAAGCATATCAGGTAAATACTATTACAAACACAATAGTATGTAATCCTACTATAGTAAAAATCCTACAATAGTAATAATCCTACAAAACTAATAATCATCTAAGAATTGATACAAAGAAATGAAAACTGAACAGGTGTTGAAGGTGAATTGAACTTTACCCACAAATTTATATTGTTTAGACAGAAGGTATTTTTACATATGTATTTATAGTACTTCAATTATATTCATAAATATAGTAAAACATACAAGGGACAAAGTTGTGAAAACATTTTTGTAAAATAGCTTTTGGGTTTAGGGACTCAGGGCCATAGTTTTGGAGAGATAATAGGATTAATTTTCAGAACATTGCTCACAAAGATAATATTCTACATCCTACTTTGGTGAATAGTGACCATAGTCTTAAATGCCTGTGAGCAGTTATACATGATGTATTATATAATATATATGGATATAATACATACAAAAAATTTACTACCATCAAGTTGCTTCTGACTCTTGGTGACCATATAGGACAGGTCAGAACTGCCCCTGTGAGTTTCCAAGACTGTAATCCTTTACAGCAGTTGTTCTCAACCTTCCTAATACTACGACCATTTAATACAGTTCCTCATGTTGTGGTGACCACCCAACCATAAAATTATTTTTGTTGCTACTTCACAACTGTAATTTTGCTACTGTTATTAATCGGGCAACCTCTATGAAAGGGTCATTCAACCCCCAAGGGGGGTTGCAACCCACAGGTTGAGAACCGCCGCTTTACAGGAACAGAAACTTCCATTTTTCTCCTATATAGTGGCTGGTGATTTTGAAATGATGTTCCTGCAGTTAACCACCCAACTTTAACCACTGTGCCACCAGGGCTCCTCAGAAGAAGAAAGAAGGGGCTTTCTAGTCCCATAAAAAAAAGATTATATTCTTAGAAGTTCACAGTGACGGTTCTAACCCGTTATATAAGGTTGCTATGTGTCAGAATCAACTCAATGGCAGTGAGATTTTGAGACGTGGAAACAACTAGTCCAATCAACTAATATACCACTGGAACATCAATCTCCATGGTCCTGATACCAGAAGTACTAGATGGTGCCTGGCTATCACTACTCTGAAGTTCCTAGATAGATTGGGAGAAAAATGTGAAGAAAAATTCAAAATAATAAAGAATAGACCAGATTTACTGATCTAATTGAGACTGGTGGAATCTCTGAGAGCCTGAAGCCAAACTCATCTCCATGGCTCAACATTTAGTCAAGCAATAGACAGACTTATAAAGTGAACAGTCACACTAGAGGGCTTGCACTCCTTCAAACATGAGACCAAAAGGTAGCATTTGCCCAGGAATAAAACTCAGAAGGTAGAGAGGAATGGTAAAGCATTATGAACGGAAATAGTAAACACAGTGAGGAAGCTGGAAGTGTGCTGTTACATTATGGCGATTGGAATCAATATCAAGAAGCAAAATTCGTATGAATTGCTAAAAGGAAAACCAATTTACTCTGTAAATTTTTAACCAAATCACAATAAAAAGGTTTTTAAAACATAAATTTTTCTATGAATCTGGGTTGGCTGTATAGTGTCTCTAGGAATCTTTGCAGAGTAAGCTGGGTAGACTTGTGTGTGTGTGTGTGTGTGTGTGTGTTTAATGTTTACAACAGTTTTTACCATATAATTCACATATGAAATTCAATCGTTCAATCACATCATGAAGAGTTGAACAATCAACACCACAACCAGTTTTAGAACATTTTCTTCATTCTATTACTTACCATTATTAGCTGCATATTTCCCCCACTTCAACTGCCCCTGCCATATCCCTAAGGAACCATTAATCAAATTATTGTCTCTATAGGTTTACTTATCTTCTGTTTCATATACAGAAAAATATTAAAAAACAAAAACTAACAACAATAACAAAGATAAACAGATAAAATCCTCAATAGAAAAAAAAACAGAAAATATTAAAGACTAAAACAGATTTAAATAGATCATAAGGGACTATAAACGATATGGTGCTAATTTTGAACCTTTATCTACAACAATCCACTTTTCCATTCATTATGCGGTATCAAGGCTATTTTCATCCCTTGTCCATGGTCAGAGGGGATTCACCAGGGGAAGAATACACATGTATTTATCTCCACTTCACTTTATTTTTTTAAACTGAAACAGCTTTAAAATGTGTCAAAAGGGAGATCAAATGTTTTTATCTCACCATGACTTCCTCACATGTGTGGAATTGGCTGATGGTTCAGTAATTTAAGTTGATCTTATCTGAAAAAAATTAAATTACCCAGTGTTTCTCATTTTCTAGCTGACAAATCTGGGCATGCTCTATTAGACTGTAAGAACAGGAAAATCTGGTAAGACAGCATTGCATTTCATTACATTTGTTAACATATTATTGACTAAAGTAAGTCTAGGCTCAAAGGGAAAAGATACTAAAGTTTGACATATAGCAGCATGGTTACTGAGAGGGATAAAAAATAGGGATTACTAGTGCCATCAATCTTTCACAGTAGTGTTAGATACTAGGGACACAAAGAGAAATGGGACACAATTTCTGTTCTCAGTGTCTACAGAGTGAGAGAAATATACATGTAAGTTAATAAGTGCAGTCAACTTTCATATATGCTCAGATAATAATCTGTAATGGTCAGAAGGGAATCACCTAAAGTTTATTGCATGTATTGTATTATGTTATTTTTGGTAGCTTCTAGATTCTCTGTATTGTAGCTTTCTATGGTTTTCAGTATATAAAACCCAGGTTGGATGACTCCATAGAGTACATCAGGTAGGGTGGTAATTAGGGAGCATAAGAAGGAAAAAAAATGTTTTGGAAATGGTTGTGGTAGGTATTGTACTGATTGATATGGTATGTTGTCTGGATTATGTCCTATTAGAATGGTTTGGAAAACAAACCTGTACATGGTACTGTGGTTGATAGAAAGAAAGTATGATGGTTTATCTCTTGGAGAGAAGAAGAGAAAAGCATATATGAGGAAAATCTTATTAGAGGAAGTTATATTTGAAATAAGTTTCAAAGAGAAGCTGGTGAACACATCTTCTAGCATTTTGAATCAACTATATTTTGAAGACTATAAAAAATCCTTTATTAAACCAACTGTTATCCACAGAATACTTGTGTTAGTCTGGGTAAACTAGAGAGAAAAATTCATAGACAATCATATGTGTATAAGAAAAGGCTTTATATACAAGAGCAATTGAATATTGAGAAAACATCCCAGCCCAGTCCAAAATCAAGTTCATAAATCCAATATTAGTCCATACATCTGATACCAATCTATAAATTCTCTTTAGACTCATGCATCACATGCAATGACACCTAATGCAGGAAGATTACAGGCCAGTGGATAGAAAGTCTTGTGGATCCAGTGTCAGTGAAAGCTTCTCAGTGCTGGCAGGGGTCTCCATGTTGCTCCTTCAGCTCCAGGGCTCTAGCGTAGCTCCATGTGTCTTCTCAACAGCAGTGAATCCCAGGGAGTGTGTGTGCCCCTCCTTCAGCAAGCTATTTATCTGCTTAGCACCTCCAAATAAGGTCATCACGCTGTGACCTGATGGGCTATACTGCACCCTTTCACTCTTAATACTCTCAAATTTTACAGTAGTCTCAGGGTTGTTTTTTTCAATTTTATAGAACATCTATTCTATGTGTTTATGGAGTTTTGGAATTCAGAAAGAACTAAATACTATAATATGTGCTTATGCTATTTTTGACCTAAATTAAAATCCCAGAAGTTCTAAAAATCTCAAATAGATTTATGGGAAAAGAAAATAAGGAACTATTATTGGATTGATTATGAGGCTAGTTTTTTAAATGAAGAGAATCTTAACTATCAATTATTTGAAACATTAATATTATGAAGTTTTAGATAATACAGAACATGTGATAGTTAATATAATTTGTAAGATTATTAAGGTTTTATAAAATGTTCATTTGACCCTAGATTTAAAGATTCAAAATTTTACTGAAAAGCTACATATACCCATTATTTTTCAACTCCCAATTCTAATTTCACATGAATCTTGAACACTGTCAAATTGGTAATATTTTAATGAAAATGAAAATAGCCTTCTAGTACAACAGTGAAGATAAAGAAGAACTATATGCACATATTCCAGTTTACCCACACATTCTTAAAAGTATAATTGGAAATGTCTCTTGTTCATAAGCTGGATACTGCCTATGTACACAAATAATGAAATTATGTGCAACAAGCTGAAAGAATTCTCAAACAAGATGACCACTATATAAGAAACACAGAAGACACTCCACAGAGACCAGAGTAGAGGGCCTCAGAGAGGGTTATCCTACACTTCTAGACCACAATATTCTCAGTATAAAGATAAGTAGAAACAAATTTATTAAAATGAAATAGCATTGATGTTTGCCGATAGACTCCCCTTTGTCATCCACCCTTGGTAAAAGCCAATGGAGCATAGATCCCCAACTTTAACTCTAGCGTGGTTGACTAGCCAAGCTGCAGAGATGTGGCTCTATATGTGATCAATCAGGGGCAGATATAGGCACAAATAAGCTTGGCTCTACCTCCCCAATAGCAAGAATACCATAGCTTTCTGAGCCGAAGGGGAATAACTCTATAGGGCAGCCTGGAGTGGGCATAAATAGTAAATTAGCTAACGTTCTACACAAGCTGGGGGAGCTCCAGCCCCACTTCAAAAACACTAATTTCCCATTCCTATAGAATAGCTCTGCATGTCCTCTGATCTTTAAGCAGGGCCATCCACATGCTTTTATTTTTTTTACATCTGTGGTTAGTAGATAATGCACACCTGGCCCACTGGCAATATATTAGCATAGCAGTACAAGTAGACACTGCAACAGTGGTTTTACCAAGCACAGACTGGGAATTTGGGCCAAGAGAAAAAGACTAAAAGCCTCAGGGCTCAGAAGCCATTCCCGGCTCACATACTGGGTGAACCTAGCTATTCACCAACTATCTAATGACACCAGCCCCCGGTTAGCACCCCATGTCCCTCAGATAAGCAGCCTACCCCCTGAGTAGGCAATTGCTTCATTCCTCTCTCCTAGACCAAGTAGATGGCAGGTATAGGACCCACCTTCTCACTCCCACTTGGTCACCTATATCATCTGAAAAGAGTGAATCCTGAGCACTCTGGCCTCATCAACCAGAGGTCTATTCCTGTAAGATAATCTAAAGCATGAGGATACAGGACTCTCAGCCATAGCAGCCACCAAAACCTTTCCACAAGCCTTAATCTCAACCCTACCCTGACATCCTAAAAAAACCACAAGATAGTAAAACAGCATACTACCACACACTGTCCCCAACTGATCAAGACCACTGTTCCACTCAATCTTTACCCCCATAAAAAAAAACACCACCAACAAGATCTAGAGCCTAGCTATTCTTTTGTTGGTATTATTGCAATGTCTTCTATCATTTTTATTTCCTCCACATCTTTAAAACAAAGTTGTGCACTATTCTTATAATTCATCCTTAATAATCCAGTCTTCCCCATCTGTTGGTATACATAACAAAAGAAAATAAATTACTTTACTTTTTTTTCCTTTGAATTCACTCTTTTTTGTTTTCTAGTCCTTCAATACATCATCAATCCACAAGCTTGCACCCACATCAGAGAAAAAGCTCCTGGGCAAAGCTTAGAGCACAAATGAATATACAGAAACAGCTCTTCTGCTTCTTATGCTAGTATTATTTTTCCTAATTTTATTTTAAATACTGTTGTCTCTTACAATTTCTTTAATTTATTTTAACATCTAAACTTTTCTTTAACAACTCTTTTTTTAACCAACCCCAAATGTTATTTATTTAATATAATCATCACAAAGCTGCAAATGGAGACAATTTAAAAAACAAACAAAACAGAAATGACACCACAGCTTAAGATAAGAGTTCTACACAGAAATCAAGGGGGGAGGGGAGGGAGGACAGACATCTAAGGAAGAGAAGACAACACAACACAAGGACAGGGAAGGTCAGGGCTCTTGGCGGGAGGCTTGCTTTGAGTAGGTTTCCTGCAGGTATTTCTTAAAGGCTGTGGGGTTTTTTCCAGAGTTCGGCAGCATGTGTGTTCAAAGGGCTGTCGATGTAGGGCTCTCCCAGCAGGGTCTGGATGGAGAGGAGAATTGTCCTGACGTCATACAGGGCAGACCACTTGTCCTTCAGGATGTCCAGGCAGATATTACCCTGAGTGTCCACGTTGGGGTGGTAGCAGGGAGTGAGGAACTTCACTGTGGGTGCATTGTAAGGGTAGCCACTGGGGAACTCCAGGGAGAGTTTATACCTCAGGCCTTTATAGACTGTACCAGCTGCTCGGTGGATGGTCACTATCCACTTGAAAAGGTTGTCTGATTCCGGGAAGGCAGAGATTCCCTTGTCGCCAGACATCATGAGGGTCATCAGCTCCTGTTGTAGCCTCTTGCCCACGGAACCCTGGGCTGCACCCCCGCTGGGCTCGGCTCCTTTTTGGGTGGCTACGACACTGGCTGTGGCTGGGTCGCGGTTTTGGGAGGCCATTCGCATGGTGTTGGCAGACAGGGTCTCGGAAGACTGTACAGCAACTGCCGACAACTCTTTTTACCTACCTTTTACCCCCTTTCTTCTCGATATTTCTGCTGTTTCCTTCTTATTCTCATAAAATCAAATGCTGACAATACTCTTAATTTTTTTTCTTTTTATCAGAAATATTACAAATTCCTCTGTCATTGCAAACAAAGGTATTTTGAAGTCTTATTTCCTTTCTTTTAACCTACCAATTAACACTACTTGATACATTTAATTTTTGCTTCTTTTCCCTTTTCTTTATCCCTCCTCTAACACTTACTGTTACACATTTTGATCTTCCCACAACACTTATTTTAACACTCTGTGTTAGTCTGACTTGACTAGAGAAACAAATGCATAGACATTCATATATGTATTCGAAAGAGCTTTATATAAACAATTGTATATTGAGACAACATCCCAGCCCAGTCCTAATCAAGTCCATAAATCTGATATTAGCCCATATGTCTGATACCAATCTACAAATTCTGCTTTAGACTCATGCAACACATGTAATGCTGCCGAATGCTGGAATATCACAGGCCAGTGGGTGGAAAGTCTTGTGGATCCAGTGGCAGTGGAACCATCTCAATGCTGGCAGGGGTTTCCACATGGATCCTCCTGCTCCAGAGTTCTAGCATAGTTCCATGTGTCTTGTCAGCAAGAAGACGGATGAGTCTGTCTGTATCTGGCCTCTAGTGAGCCACATATCTCCTTGGAGCCTCCCAATTAGGTCATCAAGCTATGACCTGAATGAAATGCTAGACTCCACCCCTTCGCAAGTTGGCAGGAGATTATGTAACTGCCACACACTCTTTCCACATACCTAATATAACTTTTCTACCACCCCTCTACTGAACCACTAAACCAGTTAATTACTCCCCAAAAATCTTACGTCCCTAATACCCCTAAGAGTTACACCAAAATGTAAAGGAAATAACAGAAGATACCATTAAACACAAAACACACACACACACACACACACACACACACAGAAAAAAGGAAACAAGTAACCAAACACCAATGAGACCTAAAAGAAATGCCTGTTTTTCTCCTCCCCCTTCCTCCCCCCCCCTCCCCCATTAACCCTTGATAATTTATAAATTATTAAAAAGGAAAATGAGCTGATTCCAGGAACCCAAGAGGAAAACGAATTTGGGAATAATGAGGGCAACAAATGTACAGATATGCTTTACACAATTGATCTATGTATTGTGATGAATTGTATGAGCGCCAATAAATTGATTTTTTAAAAAAAGGAAATGCCTGAAATTGAACAAGCTATGGAATTACCAGAAAAATTTTTTAAGGCTTGTGATTGCAATCATACAATAGATGAAGGAAGAGTCTGAGAGGAAAAGTCAAAATATAGAAAAGCTAGAAACCTCAATACATGCCTTGCAAGAAAAAATCCAATCAGAATTAAAAAATCAAATACTACAAAAACAGAACTACAAAATACTGAAAAGAACAGAGGAGCAGAACTGAAAGAATGGAAACCCAAATTAGTGAGCTCAGTTGAAGATAAATGTATAGACTCCAATAAAAATAGAGCAAGTAACAGAATATGCAGAAAATGTAAAAAAAAAAAAAGCTTGAGAATAATGTGGAACACAATCAAGAGGAACAACCTATGTCTTAAAGGGATTACAGCAGAGGAAGATATAAATAAGATCACATGGATAATAGTCAAAGAATTCCTTCAAGAAAACATTCCTCAATGCCTAAAGGATGAAAAGATAATTATTCAGGAACCCAAAAGAATCTCAATCAGTATAGATTCCCAAAGGGAAAACTCACCAGCATATTATAGCTAAGATGTATAACATAGTACATGAAAAGGAAAAATTCTAAGAGCATACAGAGAAAAAAGAACAGTTCCATATGAAGGGAAAGCAATTAGAATAACCATATTTCTTAGCAGAAACCATGTAGGCAAGAAGACATTATACAGAGACCTGAAGGAAAAACCAATAACAAAAATATCAGCCTAGATACTTACACCCAGCAAAATTATCAATCAAATATGAAGAAATTAAAGTATTCAAAGACAAGGAGAAATTAAAAGAATTCACACACAAAAAAACAATACTACCACTATAAAAATGATCAAGGAAGTACTATGGCAAACAACAAGGCACAAAGCTGAAATCAACATACAAGACAATTCCTCACACACAAAAACAACACACACAGAGCAACATCCAAAGCAATGAATGATACAGGAAGAACAAAGAAGTAATCAAAACACACATAGACACACACAAATATAAAGCAAGGAAGAAATACATAACTATCAATACTTTTGCTGAATGTTAATGGACTAAATACACTATTAAGGAGACAGAGAGTTGAAGAATGGATAAGGAAACAAAATTCATCAGTATGTTGCCAGCAAGAATCACACTTCACAAACACAGACATACACAGACAAAATATCAGAGGCTGGACAAATGCATATCAAGCAACCAGAAACTAAAAGAAAGAAAGAATAACAATATTAATTTCTGAGTAAGTAGACTTCAAGGTAATAAGAAACAAGAACATGCACAGTATGATCAAAGGAGCAAAAGCCCAAAAGTTAGAACTATGATGAACACATATGTACTCAATGAAAGACCCTCAAAATACAACAAATCCTCAGAGAACTGAAAAAGTATATAGACACCATGACAATAACAGGAGACTTCAATATGCCACTCTGAAAGAAAGACAGAACATTGAGAAAACAACTTAATAAAGACACATAAAAACTCAACATCACAATGAACACTATCAACCTCATATATAGAGTGTTCCATCCAACAAAAACAAAACATATGTTCCTCTCCAGCATATATGAAACATTAAGAGTAGATCACATACTAGAACACAAAACATACCTTAGAAAATTCCAAAAAATTGAGGTCCTTCAACCTTTCTACTCACACCACAAATAAATAATTGAAATAATTGAAATAACAATTGAAATTAACACATTTAAATACATACAACCACTATGGAAAATGATAAGGTGATACTTAAAGCAGCTGTAAATCGAAATCCCATATGATTCCGCAATACTGCTTTTAGCCATATACCACAAAGAAATGAGACACAGCATAAATGGATACATGCTCTCCCATGTTTATAGCAAAACAATTTACAATAGCAAGAAACTGGAAGCAGTCTAAATGCCCAACAGTGGAAGAATGGATAAAAAAACTATGGTACATACACACAATGGAATACAGTGGTATCCCTACAAAACAGTGATGAAAGCATGAAACACCATGTGACATGGGAGTATCTGGAAACCATTATGCTGCGTAAAGTTAGTCAATCACAAAAGGACAAATATTGTATGAGTCCACTAGTATAAGGAGAAACATAAATTAAAGAAATCTTAGAGAAAAATTCCCAACAAAAAGGTAGAATGTTTGCCCAAGGGCCAGTGATACAAAACCTCCCTCATGTACATTTCATAAGAACCACGTTGAAAGAGGAGACAGCACATTGGCTGGGGCCAATCCTTCAATAAGCGAGAAAAGGGAGTAGGCCATCCATTTGATGCCATTCAACATTAAGACAAGGCTCATACAAATCAACAGCCCTCCACCCGAATGAGGGGAGAGCCTTACTGGAAATCCAGTTACAACCAGGAGAGGAGAACATCTCCATTTCAGAGGAAGCACTGAAGGGTATCATAAGTAAATGTGGAGAAACAATCTCAGACCAGGAAAGGATCTAAACAATTATTTTGGGGAATCCAAGGTGAGAATAAACCCAGTTCTATAGTCCTGGGTAGACAGTTCAAATATTTTTTAACCCAATCCTTGATGAACCACGCCATGGACTATGGACCATGATGGCCTCAGAAGTTGGCCTTACAAGGAATATGGCATGTCCCAGAGGCCACACCAAAAGGATTTGATGTGGAAACGTGACTGAATGAACTGGGCTCTACCACAAAACTGCATGTACCCTTGGAATTAGGACTGAAATAGGCTGATGGGAGAGCAAGTAAAGGATGGCCACCCAAAGAAATGGGAATTGGCGGTTGTTGGACCTTGGGTCAAATCCCTGGTGTTGTGGGTGTCCTATGAAGAGAGTCCCAGAACCACTATATATTTAGCACCTCAATGGTCACCCTACATTAATATAACAGGAAAATTTCCCCTAGCATCAACCCCCATGTTTGATGTAAACAGAGCTCAATCAAGAAATCCATTTTTACAGAGCAACAACTCATCGATTTCAGCTTGCAGTTGGACTAAACTCGCATAACCTCCTAATATGAACTTAACTTTAAATTCTATGCTGTTGGATAAATTATTGATGTTTTCAGTGCTATTGGCTTATTCCCCAGGGAGATGATTGACAATGTTTTCCTTTTTAGTTTATTTTTGTTTTTGCTTTTGGGGGTGTTTGTTTGGTTTTGTTGTTCTTTCTGGTTTTGGTAATAATAAGACCAGCAAAGTAAACCAGAGTCATTCTTGACCCATGGACAAGCAGATGGATTCTGGGCTCCCAAGTAATTCTTGTCCCAATTAAAGAACAGTTGGTTCTTACAACATGTCCCTGCTCAATACTTACCTTTATGAAGAGATCACTGAAGATAAGGGTGTTACAGGAAAATGTGTTGAAGAAAGCATATGGTGCCTATCTATCAATTGGAAGTGTCTATGGTCTTAAAGGCTTGTATTTAACCAAGCAGCCATCTAAGTCCACATCAAAGAAACACACCAGCCTGTGTGATCCAAAGACTATGATAACAATATCCAAATATGATGAAGGGAAAAATATCAGAACTTAAATTTAAAAAACCCAATTTGTAGAAGGCTATCAAGGACAGTTGGAGCCCACAATCCATCTGCAAGGGATCTAGTCATATTTAGCCTCTAGATGATCCCCTCTGGCTTGGAAGAGGAATTCAAACAGCTTTACTCTCAGACAGATTATTGGAAACTTGATTATGGTAGATCAAACCATGGTATAATATGATACCTGGTCGGTTGACCTACCTCTTGACTCAACCTGATTTTCTCTGTGCTCAAATATTTCTTGATTGTCCCACTACAGAAGTTTGCATCTACATATGTTTTTGTTTTCTTTTGTTTTAATATATTGAAGGTGGTCTTTTCTTTCTTAGTTTTTATTTTTATCTTTATATCATTATTATTTTCTTCTTGACATATACTTTTTTAAATTGTTTCTGTTAGGTTTCCCAGTTTATGAAACATAGAAAGAGCGGATGCATAGAGATAATAACTGATGCAATGGTTTATCAGGAAGGGGGAAGGGAAAGAAGGGAATTTGGGAGCAAACGATGAATGCGGGAAGAGTCATGGAGCATTAGAATTTATTGTGATGATTTATATACAAATCTTTTTAATAGTGATTTAACTATGGAAACATATGATATGTGAATATTATACCAAGAAAACTAGTAAAAAATTTTAAAAGCAACTAAGCCCACATGGAAGAAGCACACCAGCCTGTGTGATTATAAGGTGTTGATGGGATCAAGTATTGAGCATCAAAGACCCTAAACAAAAATGCATATCGATGTGAATGGGGGTGGTGGTAGAGTGGAGACACAAAGCCCATCTATAGACAATTGGATATCCCCTTACAGAAGGGTCACAAGGAAGAGAAGAGCCAGTCAGGGTGCAGTAGAGCACCGATGAAACATACAACTTTCCTCTAGCTCTTTAATGCTTCTTCACCCACACTGTGATGACCCCAATTCTACTTTACGAATCCGGTTAGACAAGAGCATGTGTAAGTACAGATAAGAGCTCACAACACAGGGAATCCAGGACAGATAAACCCCTCAGGAATAATAAAGAGAGTAATGATACCTGGAGGGGAAGGGGAAGGTGGGAGGAGAAAGGGGGAACTGATTACATGGATCAACATATAACCATATAAGTCCACCCCCCTCAGGGGACTGAACAACAGAAAAGTGGTTGAAGGGAGATAGCAGAATATATCTGATATGAAAATAATTATAATTTATAATTTATCAAGTGTTCATGAGGGAGGGGTGGGGCAGGCAGGGGAAAATGAGGACCTGTTACCAAGGGCTCAAGTAGAAAGAAAATATTTTGAAATGATGACAACACATGTGCCAAAGTCCTTGACACACTGTATGGATGTATGGGTTATAATAAGAGCTTTAAGAGCCCCCAATAAAATGATATTTAAAAATAATGTAAATGTCTACAAAAGAATGATGGCAACAGGTGTACAAATATGTTTGATACAAATGATGGATGGATTGTTATAAGAATTGTAAAATCCCCCAATAAAATGATATTTTCATTAAAAAAAAGGTAGTTTTAAAAAAGCCCAAGAAATCTGGACCTATGGATACCATGGACGAAGGAGGAAGTTTTTGTTCAGAGGACAAAGAGTTTATGTTAATGGTGGTGGAATAATTTGGAAAAGGATATCAATAATAGTTGTATAACACAAAGAGTTTAATCAATAGTACTCAATTATACTTGTTGAAGTTATTGAATTGGGAATTTTTTGTTGTATATATTTTAGCCACAATTTTAAAAATGATCACACAAATAACATTGATTACACGGAAAAGGAAAATGCTCTAAAACGGATTGTGGTTATGATTGTACAACTCATCTTGATAATGATTGAACTATTTAATTGTATAATATGTGGATGAAGTGCCAATAAATCTGTAAAAAAGGAAATAGATGAACTCAAAAATGAATATGAAAAATTACTTGACTCATTCGCTGTTGCAAATTGGATGGTACTATATTTTCGCACAAATTACATTCACATTCTATTTCTGCTTGTCCACTACTCTACCTGACATATTGATATAAAAATACCATAATACACTTATTAAAATTCCTCTGGGGGAAGGGGAGAGCACAACTGGGAAATCAATGTAAAGTGCACATTATTTAAGTAAAAATGCACAGTTGTTTTTGAGCTATTGTTGTTGCTGCTGTGTTAATCCATTATATATATAATCAGCTAATGTTTAATAATCAATTCTATTATTAGCCATCAGAAGATAAGAGTGATTATTTCTGAGGATCCCAAATTTGTAGGAATATGTTCCAACATGACTTTTGGAATAAAATATTAGACCAACAATAGTTATAGAAATTAAATGCTGACTTTTCTCTAAATCTTCACACACATTTGTTGTCAACACAAACCATTAAATATTTAATGCTAAGCTCATTGAAGATAGGGAAAATATACACTACATATTTTTCTAATTTTTCCCTATTTTAAATGAAAAAGAATGGGAACAGCCACATTACAGGCAATATTGAGAAAATTTTAAAAGCAAAAATTCAAAATATCACAACTTTATCTTACCTTATTTATTGAATATTATTAGTTTTACATTTATTATTAGCCCTGGTTGCATAGTGTGATTTGAGTTGAACTGCTTAACGAAAGTTCACCTATTTCCCTGGGGAAGCAAGTTGAGGCATTCCCTTCTCATGAAAAGTTAGTCTCAGAAATCCACAGGGACAGTTGTACCAAGTCCTGTAGGGCGACTATAAGTTTGAATCCACTCTATGACAGTGAGGTGTTTGTTGGTGTTGTTGCAGCCACTGTCAATGCAGCCCCTTGAGCATCTACCTCTTTTCTGTTGCCCTTCTACTGTATCAAGCATGATGCCCTTTTCCAGGGATTGGTCTCTCCTGATAACACGTCCAAAGTATGTGAGAAGAAAACTTGCAATCCTTGTTTCTCAGAAGTCTCTGGCTGTGCTTCTTCCAAGACAGAGCAATTTGTTCTTTTGGAAGTCAATGATACTTTCCTTATTCTTCAACAGCACCATAATTCAAATGCATTGATTCTACTTTGGTCTACCTTATTTAATGTCCAACCTTCACATGCATATGAGGCAATGGAAAATACTAAGGTCAGGCAAACATTAGTCTTCAAAGTGACATCCGTGCTCTTCAAAACTTTAAAGAGATCTTGAACAGCAGATATGATGATTGCAACACTTTAATTTATTGATTGTGAATCCAAGCAAGACAATTTCAACCTTTTTGCAGTTTACCTACTGGTCAAGTTGTGAGGATTTTAGTTTCTTTTATACTGAATTTTAAACCATAGTAACTGATTTTTATCGACAAATGCTTTAAGTCCTCCTCAATTTCAGCAAGCAAGTTTCTGTCACCTGTACATTAAAAGTTGTCAGTAAGTCTTCCTCCAATCCTGATGCCAAATTCTTCATATAATCCAGCTTCTCTGATTTTTTGCTCAGCATACAGACTGTATAAGTATGGTATAAAGATACAACCCTGACATACATTTTTATTGATTTTTAAACCTCACAATATTTTCTTGTACTGTTTGAACAACTTCTTCTTGATTCATTTATAGGTTCAGCATGGGCACAATTAAGTGTTCTGGAATGTCCAGTATGCTCAATGCTATCCATATTTGGTTATGATCCACATAGTACAGAATCAATGAAACACTAGTAAACATTTTTTTCTGATATTTTCTTCTTTGAGCCAAGATCCATTTGTTATCAGAAATGATTTTCCTTGTTCCAAGTCCTATTTTGAATCAGGCTTGACTTCCAGCAGCTCTTTTTCAATTACCACTGCAATCGCTGTTGAATTGTATTCAGCAACATTTTATTTGTATGTGATATTAATGCCAGTATTCAATAACTTTCACATTCTATGAGATAATCTTTCTTTTGAATACATACAATATGGATGTCTTCCAATCAGTTGGCCACATAGCTCTCTTCCAGTTTTCTTGGCCAAGAGGAGTGAGTGCTTCCAAAACTTCATCAACTTATTGAAATAGTTCCATTAGGTATCCTATCAATTCCTACAACCTTGTTTTTTTCGCTAATACCCTCATTGAAGCTTGGGCTTCTACTTTCTGTACCATTTATTCCTGACCATCTGCTATTTCTTCAAATAGCTGAAAGTCAACCACTTACTTTTGGTACAATGATTCCAGGTATTTTTTCCAGCTTATTTTGATATTTCCTGCATCGTTCAATGTTGTGCCTTTAGAATCTTTTAATATTGTAACTCAAGTCTTGAAATTTTCTTCAATTCTTTAAGCTTTATATATGCTGATGTGTTCTTCTCATTTGGTTTTCTAACCCCAGATCTTTTCATATTTATTATAACACTTTACTTTTGTTATCCACTTGCCCTTCGAATTTTTCTGTTCAGTTCTTTCACTTAATCATTTGTTCCATTTGCTTTGGCTACTCTATGATCAAGAACAAGTTTCAGAGTCTCTTCTGACATTCACTTCTATCTTTTCTTTTTAAAAAAAATCCTTCACTTTCTAGAGATATGATGTTCTTGATGTCATCCCACAGCTTGTCAACTCTTCTGTCATTAGTGTTCAGTGATTCAAATCAGTTCTTGAGATATTCTCACAATTCAAATGGAGTATCCTCAAGATTGTATTTTGGTTCTCATAGACTTTTCCCCAATTTTTCCCAACTTCAACTTGAACTTACATATGAGCAACTGTTGGTCTGTTCCACAATCCATCACTGGCATCATTTTGGTTGATGATATTGAACTTCTCCATATTCTCCAACATCTACCAGAGATATTGTCAATTTGGCTTCTATGTATTCCATCGGAAGATATCCACTAGTATAATTAGTTATCATTTATGTGGTCGCAAAAAGATATTTGCAATGAAAAAATCATTGTTCTAGGAGATAGATTCTGGGCTCCCATGTAATTCTAGCCCAAATTCAAGAAGAGTTAGTTCTTATAAAATGGCCCTGCTCGGTACTCACCTACACAAAAAGATAACTGAAGATAAGCATGCTATAGGAAAGTGTGGTGAAGAAAGCAGATGTGCATGGCTGTAAATTGGAATCATGTTTGGGATCTTAAAGGTTTGTATTCAAACAAGCAGTCATCTATGTCAGACATCAATTAATTCCACACAGAAGAAGGACACCAGCCTTTGTGATCCAAAGTTGAGGACAACAAAATCCAAATATGATGAAGGAAAAAGTAGCAGAGCTTAATTTGTGAACGCCCATTTTGCAGAAGGCTATGGAAGATGGTAGGAATCCAAAATCCATCTGCAGAGTACCTAGTCAGATTAAGCCTCTGGCAGATCTCCTGTAGTCACAGATGTGGGACTTGAACATCTTTACTATCAGACAGAGACTATTGTAAGTTCAAATATTTCTCAATTTTTCTACTACAGAATTTTCTTCTTTGGTTTTCAAAATACTGTTGGTGGTCTTTTCTTTCTTACTCTTTATAATTTTTTATTGCTTTCTTCTTTCTGCTTCTTTAGTTTTTTATTGTTTCTACTAGGCCATCCAGTTAAAGAATCGCAGAAGTAAATGCATATAGATAATAACTGATGCAATGGTTTATCAGGAATATGGGGGAAGGTTAGGGGAATTGCAGAGCAATCAATGAATGCAGGAGGGGGTGGAAACATTAGAACTGATTGTGATGATGTATATGCAACCCTTTAAAAAAATAATTTAACTATGGAATCGCATTACATGTGATTATTATTATATCAAGAAAACTACAAAAGAAAGAAAAAGAAAGAAAGAAAGAAACCATACTCGACCGATGGTTACCATGTGGCAACAAAGAAAAGATTTAACTTAGGGGACATTGAGTTTATTTTAATGGTGTTGGAACAATTTGGAGAAGGATATCAATAATGGCTGTAAAACAGGAAGTGTATACAATCAATGGCACTGAATTATAAATGTAGAAGCTGTTGAATTGCAGAATGTTTTATTGATTATATTTTCGCCAAAATTGAAAAAAAATTAACCCAAATAAAAAGGAATACAAAGAAGAAGAAAATGTTCTAAAATCGATTCTGGTAAAGATTGTACAACTCTTCTTGATGTTATTGGACTGCTCAATTGTACGATATGTGAATGAAATTCAAAAAAAATTGTTAAAAATAAGTCATTGTTCTTACAAAATTCTATCGTGATTTCCAAATTCATTTCTATCACCAAGGCCATATTTTCTAACTACTCTTTTCTCTTTTAAATAATTAGAAATATTAAAATGCGTAATTTAAAAACTCAATACATTATACATTTCATGTTTCTATATAATATTCATAAGTACACACAATGGTAAATTACTTCATTAATTCTGTTGGCGCGGTGCGGATGGGAGTTGGAAGCGCAGGGAATCTAGGACGGAGGAGCCTCTCGGGACCGGGGGCGACGGTGGCGATACCAGGAGGGAAGGGGG
>NW_022103942.1:5357193-5405575 GCF_000313985.2 Echinops telfairi
AAAATGTTTCCTTAGTATTTATTTCTACAAAAAATATTATTTGAGCTACTGGAGTCCATATCTTTAACTTATATTGGAACATATATTTCACTGCTAACCCCTTCTAAGAATCCCCTGATAGCATAATGGTTATGCACTGGGCTGTTAACTGCACGATCAACAGTTAGACACCACTTCAGGAGAAAAATGAGTGTTTCTATTTTCATAAAGAGCTACCGTCTTGGAAACCCACAGGGACAGTTCTATCCCATCCTTCAGGGTTTCTATGAGCTGACATCGATTCAATGGCAGCTTATTTGAGAACCCCTTCTTCCTTATCTCAATAAATTAATTTGCTTTTGTTAACTTCTTTATTACTCCACATACTCCATCACAAGGAATTTGGAAAATGGTAACTATACCTCCATGCCAAGTAGGATTTTGTTTGCCTGGGTTTTATCAAAGTCATGCTGAAAACACGGCAGATGCAACATACCTCAGCCAAGGGTTTTTGTGATATATCCTTCTGGTCAGCAGGTTATTGCAATAGGCAAAGTATAGAAAACTATCTTCCTCATGGCTCTTGAAGTTTCCATATCTCAAATTCTTCTTGCCCTGCTGGATGCTGCCCCCAAATCCAAAACAGAAGTCTGGAAGTTTATTCTTGATTGTCTCAATCCACCATATTGTGAACTCATCTCTAAGTGAACTAGGTAAATAGTAGGCAAACGATTAGTGTAGAGAGGAGAGAAGAAATAATGAACAGAAATTGTAGGGACTCTCAGTCTGGAGGCAATTATCTTCTTGCAACAAATTTTTTAATCCCTACTTTGTGCTCAGACTCTGTTTTAAGTGTTGATGATGCAGCAGTAAATAAACAAAAACAAAGAAAGTGCATATACACAACAGGACATTACTGTTTATGTCTTCACAGGGAGGAGGGTACTGTTTATGTCTTCACAGGAAAGAGAGAGAGGAACCAGACTTCAACCTGTTGCACAAAGCCTTGAGGGCAACATACTGGCATGAAACAGAGAACTAACCGAGTAGTCTACAAGACCGAGCCTGACCCTATCCCAGCTATATCAACCCCTTTCCACAGAAGAATGCACTACAAAGGACAGCACTGAAGATACAACTCAGGGATAGAGGCAGGTCTTCCCAAACCACATGGGAGCAAACTAAGAGAGCAAGAGAGACAGAGAGAAACAGAGAAAGAGAACGAGAAGAGCACCCTGGCCCACCAAGCTTCGAAGACGACATTGCCACTTGGAGAAACCAATGCACAGAGAGGACTATAGGGACAGCCGTACCACAAGATAAGACACCCCCTTGATCCACAACGCTACCGAATGCAGCACCAGAGACACAGTGTGGGAATTGTGCCCGGTCTGGTCCTCCATACTCCAGCGCATAACAGGAAGGGAGCGCAACAAAGCAGCGTGGAGAGCAAAGCAACAAAGTCCCCGAGGAATTCTGAAAATATATTTCGGACTCAGGGGACAGGGCTTGGCACTGCATCAGATCCGATCGGAAAACAGTCATAAGGGTCAGCAAACAGACCTGGGATTATTTAGTCTATTTCTTTTCTCTTTTTACCCCTTGTCTATCTATAAAAGATAGGATAAACAATCCCGAGGAGAAAACAACAGGACTGATGCTTCCAGGGGAACAGGGGAGAAGAGGAGGTGGGGGGAAAGGAGTGGGGATTTAACAAACCCAAAGACATGTGAACAACAAGAGATCTGAAATCAATGGGAAGGAGGACATAGAATGCCTGGTGGGGTCTGATCCAGTGCACTGTTGTCTAGAGGAAGTACAGAGAGAGCGGGATGAAAATTGAACATGATAGTGGGACAAGAGGAAAGGAAAAGGAAATAGAGGAAAGAACTAGGAGACAAAAAACATTTATATAGATATAAATATAGGCATGTACATATGTAAATATATTAATATATAACAATAGGGATATAAGTCTATGTACATATATTTATAGGTTAAGTATTAAGGTAGGAGATGGACATTGGGTCTCTACTCTAGTACCATCTCAACACAAGAACACTCTTCTCTAATAACCTGCCATTCTTTGATGCTCACCTTTCCAACAGGGGTCACTGAAGATGAAATGGGTACACAAGCTAATGTGGTGAAGAAAGCTGGTGGTGCCTAGCTATTAGAAAACATAGCATCTGAGGTCGTAAAGACTTGAAATTAAACAAGTGTCCATCTAGCAGGGAAACAACAAAGCCCACATGGAAGGAGCACACCAACCCGTGTAATCATGAGGTATCCATGGCATCAGGTATCAAGCATCAGAAGACCCCAAACCAAGAACCATTTCAATGTGAACGAGGGGGGTCAGAATGGAGGCCC
Organism: Echinops telfairi; assembly: GCF_000313985.2. NCBI lineage: Eukaryota > Metazoa > Chordata > Mammalia > Afrosoricida > Tenrecidae > Echinops > Echinops telfairi. The sequence continues at coordinate 5,359,546 of NW_022103942.1, forward strand.
AAACCCATCTGTAGACAATTGGACATCCCCTCACAGAAGGGTCACAAGGAAGAGACAAGCCAGCCAGGATGCAGTATAGCACTGACAAAACACACAGCATTCCTCTATTTCTTTAATGCTCCCTCCCCCCAAATATAATGACCCCAGTTCTATCTTACAAATCTGGCTAGACGAGAGCATGTACACTGGTACAGGGAAATGCTCTCAACACACAGAATCCAGGACAGATAAACCCTTCAGGAATAATGATGAGAGTAGCGATACCATGAGGGTAGAGGGAAGGTGGGGGGAGAAGAGCGAGAAAGGGGAAACTAATTGAAATGACCACAGGGGGATGGACCACAGAAACTTTGGTGAAGAGAGACAGCGGACGGTGTAAAATATGAAAATACAAATAATTTATAAGTTATCAAGGGTTCACTAGGGCAGGAGGGTGGGGGAGGGAGGGGGAAAGAAAAGAGGAGCTGATACTAAGGGCTCAAGTAGAAAGAAAATATTTGGAAATGGCAACATATGTATGAATGTGCTTGATACAATTTATGTATGGAATGGAGCTATAAGAGCCCCTAGTGAAATGATTATTTAAACATGTTTCAGGGATAAAGGATGAAAAATGTTAAATAAATATATTAATGATGTAAATTGCCAAGGAAGCTGAGCAAATGAAGGAAGATGGTAAGATAAAAGAAGAGGAGAAAAGCAAGTGTTTAGAAATTGTTGGTGGTCATGGAGAAATACTTTTATTTTATACAAATGAGTCCATTATAGATGATAACTCTGAAAAGTTTATGTTTGAGCAGACACTCAATTGTAGCCATACAAATATGGAGTGGGCCTGGTGTCAGGGGTATTATATTCCACACTAGAAGCAAGCACAAAATTCCCAAGGTGGAAGCTTACTTAATATATGCACAGAAGACAGAAAAAAAGTGAGTGTGACAAAACAAGAAAAGTGGGGGAAGTAGGAAATGAGCTCATAAAACTGATGATGGGAATACTATAGGCCATGTAGAGTTCTAGAAGCTACTGTCAAAATATTTTACTCTAAGAGATTATTATTTTTCCTAGTTGCCAATGGGTTGACTCTGACTCATGGTGGCCTAAGGTAAGACAAAATAAAACAATGCCCAATCTTGTGTCAACTTGCTAATCACTGGTATACTTGATTTTATTTTTATGGCTAGTTATTCATGAGGTTTTCATTCAGAAAAATAGTGTAATCACTACATAGACAAGTCGTTATTCCTACACTGTCTTAAACCTTAAGATCTGCTGAAACCATGTCCAACATGTGTGAAATGCAGGTGACATGGTTTTGAAAAGCATAGCATTATACAATCACCATAGTAAGACAATTTGATAGACTGAGTGTTACTAGAGGTCACTGTAGGATGTTGAGTTGATTGCGTCATTCATGATCATATACCTTGAAATCTGGTTGATGTGTAGAGAAGAAACATAGTGGTAAGGCTGTAGGATTTAAGAGGTTTATTGTTTTGTTTTGTTTTCCCCAACTGTTAGGATTAAGATACATATTGGAAATATAGGTGGCAGAATTGTAGCATAGGCAGTTGAATATATGAGTACGGAGCTCAATAAGGAAATCTGAATTTACAATATAAATTTAGGTGCCATAATTGAAAAGGTGCTATTTAGAGTCAAGGGACATAATTATTTAGGAAATTAGTGTAGAAGTAGAAAAGATGCAGGGACTTCCATACCGAGTTCTGGGAAGAGATACTGGGATTAATATGAGACAAGTGAGATAAGCACAGAGTGCAAGATATGTCAAATTAACAAACTCAGAAATCAAAATCAATTATATTTTAATGCAATATGAAATTAATGAAAAATTCATGATGATAAAATATCAAAATTTAAAATAAATATAGGATTAATATTACTGATTTTTCCTATTGCTTCAGGATATGATATGGCTCAAGAGGGCTGTAGTTCAAAGATCAGGAAGATGAGGAACAGGGTAAGTGAAATTTTGATGCTTTCTTCAGTTGATGGAGTTAAACCTTAGAAGAAGGATAACTACTTACAGTGGGTCAATTCTGTTGCACTGAACTACTTAAAATCTATTAGACCTAAGACTGCACTTATAATCTTTAACTTTATAATCTTGAGACTTTAACAAGGGGGTGGGTAACTAGTACATTTCTCCACACATATTCAAATTTCATAGAACAAGTTGTAAACAGAATCAAAGCAATAATGAAAAGCTAGGGAAGAAATCAAGATTTCCAGCAAAGGAAAAATATTTCATTTAATTTACATACATCAAAAAAATAAAATGACAAAAACCTTAATTTTTTATAAGGGCCAAATAATGTAACTATTTCATTTATAGAAAGTGGTATTGGAGGAACTTTAAATTGTGCTCAAATTCTTTCAGAATTTTAGGTATATATATATTAATGAGATAAGCATTTTAAATTATTTGATGCTGTTTAATGTTAAGTCAATGAAAAATCTATTATTGGTGAGAGTTGAGGAACAAAGCACTTTCAAAAACTGTTGATGAAAGGACAAACTGGTAAAATTTTCTGATGTATAATTTAGTTATAGCTATAAAAATTTTGGAGCTCTGTTGGCACTGCCAGGTAAGCAGTTCAAACCTACCAGCCACTCTGTGATGAGGCTGTCTTGGCCAGCAAAAATTTAAAGCCTCAGAAACCCTGCATATGGTTACTATGAGTAGGAATTGACTCAATGGTAGTAGGTATCAAAATAGCAAATTTGCATACTATTTTATGTTCAAATTCTATTTCTATAGATTTACATTTGTCCATAAATTATTAGAAGCAATAGTCAAAATATGCCAAGATATATGGACAAAAATTTTATTCCCATAGATTTTTTTTCCATAGCAAAAATTAGAAACTCCCAATATGTAGACAGGCACAATTCATTTTATTGCGCTGTGCTTTACTGTGCTTCACAGATATGGAGTATTTTAGAAATTGAAGGCTGAAGACAAGTTGAGCAAGTCTATTGGTGCCATTTTCAAACAGCATGTACTCCCTTGACTTCTCTGAGTAATATTTTAGTAATTGACACAATAGTTCTGTTTTTTATATAATGTTTTTGCATATAATATAGGCCATAATAGAAAAACTCATGTGATGCACATTATTGTGATATTCTGGAACCAAAACTGCAATATCTGACGCATTCTTGCATAAATTGCATTAATGTTGCATTATGCTATAATACATTATGTTATACAATCTATCTATCTATCTGTCTATCAAGATCAAGAAAGACAGAAACAGAGAAAGAATGATAACATGGTATGATGTATAATTATTAAAGCAAATGAGTTTTATCTATATGCAGAGAGAAAAGATGAAACATCGGTTGAAAAGAATGGATTTGTATGCATTTACAATATGATGTTGGAGTATGTGTGTGTTTAATTTGGGGGAAATATACAACATATCTTAAAAAGTGTAATTTTGGTGGATAAGGACTAGTCAAAAAATGGCCTTTATTTTTATTATATCTATACAACCTGTTTGGGTGTTGCGTCAATGTGTATGTAATATGTTTTGTAAATTTATCAGGGAGTGGCATTATAGAATGCCTTTTCTCTAACATATGAAATTTAAGTTCAAGTATCTTCACGGGTGATGAATTGCTTGAGATAGAGATTTAGCACCAAATTGTTAGGTGCCATCTAGTCGTCCACAATCCATAGAGACTCTTTACACAACAAAACAAAACACTCCAAGGTCCTGTGCCATACTCACCATTGTTCCTGAGTTGAGCCATTGATGATGCATCCACTGTATCAATCCATCTCATCAAGAGCTTTCCTCTTTTACGCTGCCATCACTGTACCAAATATGATGTTCTTTTCCAGGGACTGGTCTTTCCTGACAATATGTCCAAAGGATGTAACATGAAGTCTTGCCATCCTCATCTCTAAGAAGCAATGTGGCTATACTTCTTCCTATACAGATCAATTTGTCCTTTTAGCAGTCCATAGTAATTTCAATATTTTCTCATCACCACGATTCCAATGCAACAATCCTTTTACTGCCTTCATTATTCAAGTCCAGCTTTCATATGCATATGATGCAATGGAGAATACCATGACTTGAGTCAGGTGCACTTTAGTCTTCAAAGCGACATCCTTCCTCTTCAATATTCTAAAGAAGTCTTGTGCAGCAGATTCATCTAACACAAGGCATCTTTTGATTTCTTGACTGCTGCTTCCATGAGCATTGATTGTGGATCCAAGTAAGACAAAATCCTTGACAACTTTAACCTTTTCTCCATTGATCATGATGTTACATATTGGTCCAGTTGTGAATATTTTGATCTTCCTTACACTGAGTTGTAATCCATACTGATCTTCATCAGCAAGTGTTTCAATTCTTCCTCTCTTTCAGCAAGCAAGGTTGTGTCATCTGCATACTTCAGGTTGTTAATAAGTCTTCCTCCAATCTTTATGCCACACTCATCTTCATATAATCCAGTTTCTCTGATGATTTTCTCAGCATATAGAATGAGCAATTATGGTGGGAAGATACAATTCTGATACACATCTTTCCTGATTTTAAACCATGCAGTCAATATTCACTTGATTCTGTTCTATAACTGCCTCTTGATCCATGTACAACTTGCAAATGAGCACAATGAAGTGCTCTGGAATTCCCATTCTCCTCAAAGTTATCCGCAGCTTATTATGATCTACATAGTAGAATGTCTTGGAATAGTCAATGAAACACAAGTAAACATCTTTCTGCTATTCGCTGCTTAGAGTCAAGATCCCTTTGACATCAGCAATGACATCCCTTGTTCCACAACCTCTTCTGATTCTGCCTGAACTTCTGGCAATTCCTTATCAATGTAATGCTGCAACCATTGCTGAATGATCTTCAGCAAAATTTTACTTGTGTGTGATTATCAATTGGGTCATCTCTCTTTGGAATGGACACAAATATGGATCTTTTCCAGTCAGTAGGCCAGTTATCTGTCTTCCAAATTTCCTGGCATAAACCAATGAGTGTAGTATTAAATTAAAAGTGGCACGGGGGAGGAGGTGGGGCGCCAGCCCCCACCGCTAATCACGGGTTCAGTAATACTACTTCTGGGTTCAGTAATGCACAATTGTACAGTTGAGATATATAAGCATTATATTAAAGTCATCGAGAGCATGAGAGAAAATACAATAATACAGTCAGACATATTACAAGGTAACATTGCTCACCTCCGCCCCGCTTGGTGGTCCTCGTGGGGGGAACCCGGCTGCCAGAGCAGGAGCCGCCTCCCTCGTGGGAGTAGCCCTCTCGTCCATCACCCTCATGGGAGCCGCCCTCACGGGAAGCAGCTCTCCTTCCTCAGCCACCTTCTGCCAGCCACCCTCCCGAGAACCAGGGAGCCTCATTATTTATTGCTAACCACGCATCATATTACTTTAGGGGGATCTGATTACAGAGTCATACATCACAGAAAAGGGCAATACAATTCACTCTAGAACAAGTTTGATCACTCTGGTGTCTCATATAATAAAACAGACAACTACTATTCTGGGAGGCATGCAAGTCCCCTGATAGCAGACAATAACCTAAGTCACAGGAAGGGGTAGCGACATAGGCAATACAATCAATAGGAGGGGGATGACCTAGGGGTGTGCCCACATTTGTTGTGGGAAAAACCAGTGGTGTCTGCTTGATCTAGACAGCTGATAATGGCTACCTAACCTTGGTCATCCTTGGGCGAGTTTGCCTTCTGGTATCTCCTGCAAGTAAACAGGCCACCACTATTCTTATCAGAAGGGAGTGGGTCTTATTTAGGGTGAGTCAGACTAATAGTCTAGCCACTATAGATGGCTGATGTTAAGGAGAATAACCTCTGACCTACTTTCGCTGATCATTTATTGTACAGTCATTCTTACGCAGCTAAGTCTGGAACATATTTTGGGGAGACAACTTAAGAGAAATCCTTCTCTTCCTCACACTTCCAGTGTTTATTCTGCTTTCTGAAACATTTCAATGGGTATTCTGTCAATTTCTGGAGCTTTGTTTTTTGGCTGATGCAATTCAGTGCAGTTTGAACTTCTTCCTTCAGCACTGTTGTTTCTTGCTCATATGCTACCTCATGAACTGAGGGAGTGTCAACTAATTCTTTTCAGCACAGTTACTGTGTATTCTTTCCATCTTTTATTGATGCTTCCTGCATCATTCAATATTTTGCCAATGGAATCTTTCAAATTTTCAATTTTAGGCTTGGATATTTTCTTGATTTTTTTTTCAGTTTCAGATATGCTGAGCGTGATCTTCCCCTTTGTTTTTCTAATTCTATTCTGTCAGTGTCCTACTGTGGTAGCTTCTGTTTTGCTGTGATGGTGGAAAATATGTCACTGGCATTTCAAATGCCATCAGAGTCAGCCAAGGTGAACACATTTCATTGGAGCTTCCAGACTAAGAACATACACTGAAGAAGGATTTGCCTTCCCACTTCACAGGAAGAATGTGATGAAAAATGTTTGCATAGCTTCAAAGCATTGAGTACCACACACAAGTTGAAAGGAGCTATGATATAAGTGCCCTACAACCTTGTGTATGAAAATAATGGATTTGCAAAATGGCCATATTAGTGGATGAAACTTGGTTTCAAATTAAAACCACTCATTCCATAGTCATAATAAAATACACTGAATTATTTTCTTCTTAATAATTTAATTTTTCAGCATCAAATAATACTATCTGCAATTTCTGTCTTCCTAGGAATACATATAAGGACCTCTGGAGAAACAGTGGTTAAGTGACCAGCTGCTAATTAAAAACTCAGTGCTTTGTATCCACTAGATTCTTTAAGAGAGAAAAAGAATACAGAATAGGAAACTATAGGGCATTTCTATCCTGTCTTTAAGAGTCACTGTGAGTCAGAATGTGCATTATGGCAATATAATTAATTTTGGTTTAGAGGAACATATGTAATAAGAGAAATCAAATAGACCATTTGTTTTCCTAAGAATAATTTTCTGTAGAGATAACACATTTTAAGGAAATAACATCATCCTTCTCAGTATTAGCACTTTTTGATATTTGATATTTCAAGAAATTATCTTTGGATATGGTTTTAAAGTGTTTTTGGCATTTTTTGTCTAATTATTTTCATATCCTTGGGTGTAATATTCTTCCTTGAAACCATGTTTCTATCTAGAAAATAGTTGTAGGGTGCTTTGAGTTATAGAAATGTACTTTAAAACTTCTTTCATTTAGTATGAACTCAGAAGTTAAGTGCTTCTGGCTAAATATCTTGGATACCATTAGTAGCTTTGGTTAAGTGCGATTGCTCTCTTATAAAATGAAGATAATACTAGTTTTGCCTTCACAGACTCATGAGAATTAAATCATTTAACCTGTGTAAAGTGCTTGAAAAATAGTTGTATTTTATTCAATACATCTATTATTCAAATTTGTTGGTAGACAACCAAAACTAGTGATGATGTTGAAGAATTCTACAAAAGTTTTCAGTCTGAAATCAATCAACATGTAATCTATATGCATTGATATATTTTGGCCATTGAAATGAAAAGTTGGAAACAAAAGGAAGGAACAGTAGTTGTAAAATATGGTCTTGGTGAGAGAAATGAAGCTGGAGATTGCATGATAGAATTTTGCAAGACCAGTAGCTTCACCATTATATTTTATGCAATAGCACAAAAGATGGATATGCAAATGGAAATCTCCAGGTGGAATACATAGAAATCAAAATGACTATGTGTTTGGAACGAGATGATGCTCAATATTAGCAGTTAAAACCAGGCCAGGGTCTGACTGAGGAATGTACCTTCAGTTGCTCATAGGTAAGTTCAGGCAAAAGATGGAGAAAATTAAATGAAGTCATGAGAGCCAAAATATGACAGTGAGTCTAGCTCACCTGAACTTTGAGAACATATCAAGAACACATTTGCTACGTACAATGAATGCTAACAACAGAACACCTGATTAGCTGTGGGACGACATCAAGAACCTCACACATGAAGAAAGAAAAAGGTCATTAAATAGACAGGAAATAAAAGATAAAAGTGGATGTCGGCAAAGACTCTGAAACTTGTTCTTCATCATACAATACCAAGACACATGAAAGAAATGATGTAGTTAAAGAGCTGCTTGCAAATTTTCAAATTATCGTATTTTTTAAGATGTCATTGACCAAAGAGTAGATGCATGAAACTTTTGGATAGGAATGAGTCTGGTAAATAATTTAATTCGTGCTGAACAGAGGAATGTGTGGGTATGAATCTGTGTGTGTGTGTGTGTGTGTGTGTGTGTGTGTGTGTAGGAAGAGAATATGGTGGGTTGAGGCTGGGGACAGTTTTATTTTACTATAATGCAGTAATTTGCAAGTGAAGGCTATCAAGTCAGGGATCAAATAATCAAGAGATGTGAAAGTTCGATTCAGGCCAGCGCTTTCATTACTTTTAATGAAATCTTCACTTCAATCTTCCCTCTGCTGTTTTCCACGTTTGTAGATAAGCTTAGCACCTTTCTTATCATAGAATTTCTGAAGTAAGCCAGCACAGCAAAAGGGTAGTTCATTATTGTTGCACTATATACAATGTATGCAAAAAGATATTTTAAAACTATGTCTATCTCCCTCACATATGACAGATGTTACTTTGAGAAAGTACAAGATAGTAAATGAAAACAAACCATGTTGTTAGGCAAACTGATTTAATGGGGCAGATTCTCCAAACGCACTCTTTTATCTTGGTAGCAAATGAAAGCAGTAAAAGAGATGTTAATAGTGTACAAAGTTGAAAGAGGAGGTGAAATTTCAACATTGATGAATTCTTCAGTGTTGTATTGTCACTGTGTATTTTCAAAATGTTCTACAGTATCAACCAGTGCAGTATTGTAGAGCAGAGGAAGAGTAAAAGTTACAGCAGCAACACACACTCAGCAATAGGTATAGTTTGCAATTCCAATGAACTTGCTCTCAAATCTTGCATTCAGGGCCCTTAGCTATAATTGTAAAATGCTCTTAAGCAACTTTTTGAAACCAATAGGTGAAGATGAAGCTAATTTTTATATTTCTTGAATTATACCCTAATGACCAGGGCATGAAATGTACAATTCCAGAGGGAAATATTTATAGTGTATTGTGTTGTATTTTAATTGCAGCACCAGTTATAAATTCAACCTGAATGTTGCCACCTTGAGTTGTGTATTAAGATGGTACTTCGCTTGAGTGTAAACATGCATCTATTTAGCTCATGCTCAATTTAGTGATGACAATGTCAAAAATCTTGCCAATTATGTAGTTTACTTTTACTCGTTCTGCCAGATTAGTCATCTTGCCAGGCATTAGGAAATTCACACACAAGATCTTATTCTGTCAGTAAACAGTAAATGATTTGAGAAATGTATAGAAAAAATATCTTGAAATTTTTCTTATTCCTTTTCACTAGTAAAATCACTTTTATCATGTACAGTGGAAGAGTTCCAAAAATTTTCAATTTTACTTATTATCAAAACTTCACAACTAGGGAGTGAGGGTGTTGAATAAGTAATTCTGAGAAAGCAACTGCATTCATTTATTAGTGCATCCCTACACATTTTCACTATATCTTCAAACTGAGTCAAAATTTGACAGATTGGAGAAGATGGACAAGGCCCGGTGAAAATGGACTTGAAGTATATGTTACTGAAAAAAATCTAAATTGTGTTTCTCACCCACAGTTCTATAAATCATGAATGGAAGACCAAACATGGTCTGTGAATCAGTTTTTCCTTAATCTTTTTAGAAAGTTGAAAAAAATCACATATTTTCTCTCTATTTCATTTATGCTTTACTATATTTTGAGAAGGTACACAAGTCCTTCCTGAAGAGATATAAAGATAGAGATGTATGATTCTGTACCCATTATATGGGTTCAATACTATTTGTCTTTCATTAAGTAAATACAGACACACCCTAGTCCTAGTTGAATGAATAGTCGTCATCAATTGCAACCACATTGCTCATCCTCTGCCACCTTTCTAGAGATGGGTAAAGGTGGAGGTTGAGCTCCTGGTTTTATAATGGTTCATTCTGATTTCTCCACTCTGAGTTGGTGTGTTAGTCTGTGTAGACTAGAGAAACAAATCCAGGGAGACTCATATGTGTATAGGAAAGAGCTTTATATAGAAGAGCAGTTGAATATTGAGAAACCATCCCAGCCCAGTCCAGATCAAGTCCTGATGTCCGAAATTAGCCCTTTTGTCTGACACCAATCTATAAAGTCCTCTTCAGACCCATGAAACACATGCAATGATTCCGAATGCAGGAAGATCACAGGCCGGTAGGTGGGAAATCTTATAGATCCAGTGGCACTGTAAGCATCTCAGCTCTGGCAAGGGTCTCCAGGTGGCGTCTCCGGGTCCAGGGTTATGGTTGCATCAGGGTAGGTCCATGTGGCTTCTCCTCAGGGATGTCTCACAGGGATTGAGCAGAGAGTATCCAAGGGAATGAACAGAGAGAGAAGGTGTCTCCTACCTCCAAGGAGGAAAAACAAGAGTTTTCAGAATTCTCAGGAGAAGGTCATGCCCACACAGAGGCCTCGTTGGCTATGACTCCATTGACAGAGTAGACTCCACCCCTTCACTCTTAATCCTCTCAAGTCCCAAATTGACACTAGATTATGTAACTACCACAGTAGGCTAGATTTCTGTTTCACTGGTTCATTTACTACATCCTTGTTAAATAAAAATTAAAAAGATATTTATTTTTAAACTTACTTTAGATCAAAAAGAAGCATTTTCACTGTTGTTAATGTTCACTGTTGCTAACCTGAGACAATTTACACATGTGTGAGCCCTGTGATAGTTAAGGTTTTGTGTCAATTGGGCTGAACCAGGATTCTCAGTGGCTTACAGTTAACAATTAATAAACCCCCATGACCTTACCTAATGCAATGCAATCAACCAGATGTAAGCTTCCATAATGGTATAAGGGGAGAGTGAAATTAACACCTATTTTTGGTCACAGGCCTGATGTAATTAATTGCCTCAGGGATATATCTTCCTTCTAATATACGTGGACACGTTGGAAAAGCTTGCTTGCTTTTTGCTGGTTCGGAAACTTGCATCTGGTTCATTAATCACTGGTTCTTTGGACTTGAGACAATGTTCTGTCATATTGCCTGTGGATCCTAGTACTGATTAGCAGCCTACCATCTTACCTGCTGACCTTGGATTCATTGGCCTCTGTAGCCACAAGCCTGACATGGTGATTCTCAGTTCATTCACCTCTGCACCTCCCACTCTTAATTTTCTGTAGATCTTGGGTTATTCAGCCTCTGAAGCCATGTGAGTTAGTAGAAGTTTCCAGCCTAACATCTGACACAGGAACTTGGCGTATGCCTGGACCTGGACTTGCCTGAATCTACAATTGTGGGAGTCATCTTCTTCATATATACATATTGCACGTGTTTTGCTTCTCTGAAGAAACCAGACTAAAACAAGTCATAAACCTAGCCTAAGCTGCCTTCCCAGTCCATGCTTTCCTGTTCCTGAGATTTAGGCCTATTGTAATTTCCATGTATTGAGTGTGGGTAGGACATGTGACTGGATTCTAACAAAAATAATATGACAAAGATGATGTGCTATTACTGCTATGATTATTGTCTTTATTAGCTGCCATCAAATCAGCCCACTACTCATGGAAAGATGCATTGTTTAAAAATCAAGTGTGGGTCTTTCACATGGAAATTGAAAATTCTATCATAGACCCATAATTTCTCTATTCTTATGAATAAGTAACATTTTTTCTCACTACTTGCTATCAGAATGTCTCTCTCTTCTTTGGTGATTTTGAAGAAACTGTTATAACATAAGTGGCTTTATTAGAGAAGGTCAGGTGTCAAAGAACTATAGGTTGCCTCTGGCAAGAAACAGTTCTGACATAGCAAAAATGTAAATCAACCAACTATATGAGGGATCTTGGAAACAGACTTTTCCCTTGATGAGAGGGTGCCTCAGTTGACATCAGGTTGGCCCCTTATGACCTTTTGAAACTAGGAACTAACTAATCAGAGGCCAGGCTTCAAGCATACATACACCATGATAAAGTAATTGTGTGTTATTTTTAAGCAATAAGATTGTGTTGATTTGTTATAGAGTAAAGGATAGCTCATACACAAGGGCTTCTGAAAGATAATAGAATGCATCCAAAGTCTATGACTAAGCTTTCTGGCATTGTCTTCTAATCAGCAACTCCTTTGAACTCAATATTTTTGAATACCCTGAGATTGTTCTAGTACAGGAGATTAGTATGGCTAAGGCTAGGTTAGCAGTTTGATGAGCCTTCCATTATGCATAAAGATCCCTGGTGGTGTAGTGAGTTACACATTGAGCTGCTGACCATAGTCAGCAGTGCAAATCCACCAATTGCTCCTCAGGAGACAGATGAGTCTGTCTTCTCCTGTAAAGATTTAAAGTCTTGAGAGCCCAAAGGGGCAACTCTGCCCTATAGAACCACTATGAGTCAAAACTCACTCAATGGCATTGGTTTTGCAGTACCATAAAACACAGTAATTTGCTTAGAAAATTAATCAGTTCTATGGAGGATTGGGTGCATGGGGGTGGTACAGACATGGACAACACTGATTCATTTGTAATTTTATTATTTTTCCCTCCATACCGTCATCCATTCCAATAAAATCTTTTTTTAAAAGGTGACAATAGCCACTCTATATCAGTCCTCTGATTTTGCTTCTATCACCTATTTTCTGTCTTTACTCATCTCCTAACCTGTTCTTTTATTTCAAAGTTCTCCAGAACAGATAGTCAGAATTTTAAGTCACATAATAGGCACAAAATGAATCATCCCCCCACCCCTCCAGCTTCTATTAATTTAACTGCCTCAATTTCTTACGCAAGATTCCTGATCTATTTATGGCTCTATTTCATTTTCTAGATAGTACAGCATGTTTCTGAAGAAAAGAGATGATGAGACAACTATTCAGCGCCAATTAGTGGAAAAAACAAAATGTGCGCAAGAGTTTGAAGAGCCCTCAGATTTACTGTTTCAGCATTCCTATGACTACAGCAAATATAAGAACATTGATCCAACAAGAATACCAGAAAAGTTAGAGCTAAAGATTAAATCACATTTTTTAAATAGATGAGTTATCCAGCCTTTAAAACACAGAGAGAAACAACAAAATACTTTTGGTCACATTATTACACAGAGTAAGATTTTTGTTGGTCTGCTCTTTTGAGTCCTTTCCAGTGTTTTATGGAATTAACAAGTTTTATCTCCACCTCTTAGATAATACTCTGAAATATTGCCTCTGAGAAATAGGCAAATAAAATACAGAAGAATAGCATTTCAAAAAGAGACTAAATTAAATAAATTGTTGAAAGTCTACATGAGATCTCAAAATCCAAATTTTGTCATTATTTCCAGCCACCACTCAAAAGAACTCTGAAAAAATTTCCCTCACAGAAAGAAAAAGATGAACAAAGACTTCCATTTTGAGATTTTGTGAGCCCAATATGTATTTTCTATGAACAGATTTTCCACTTGAGACCAAAGATGATTTTACAAATACATGAATAAGCACACCACACATGAACATATAATATTTAAATTTTTATTTCCACTGCCCTAGGAAGGGGCAAACATTTCGAGGGTATAGCCAAATACACACTGGGATGCAAGTGGAAAAGAAACTTAGCTAACTTTCCTAAACTATATTCCTCAGATTCTAGTATTTATGAGATATTAAAGTGCAAGTTTAACAAAATAAATCCAATAGTTTTACTTTCAAAATCAGTTGTTTTAGCAAAATGGTTCAGGCACTTTAGAAAATAGTGTGGCAGTTCTTCAAAAAGTTAAACAGAATTATTAGATCACCTAAGGAAGACAATTAGAACATATGTTCACTAAAACACTTGCACAGAAACATCCATACCAATATTATTTATAGTAGCTCAAATGTGGAAACAACTCTAATGTTCATTAATAGATGAATAGACAAGCAATATGTTTGTCCTATTGGTATCCTATCAATTTATAATCTGTATGCCCAGTTGATAAAATATTATTGTAAATTATGAAATCGTTACCAAAACTGGACATTAACAGAATATTTCCCCTCCATCCTTCGCTCTTTCAAACAACATAAGCAGTGATAGGACATATTCACAAGTCTTTGAGAAACTACTGTTCTTTCTTAGACAATAGATTTAAATGTGTTGAATATTGATTTTTTTCCCTTTATATGTGCCTACTCATTCCCTTATATTTGAGTTCCTATTAACAAACCAATAATTAAACTCACTGCAATCAGGTCAATTCTGTCAATAGGACAGGGTACAACTGCCCTGTGAGTGTCTGAGTCTGTAACTCTTTACAGGAGTGAAAAGCCCCATCTTTCTCACGAGGAGGAGGGCCTATTGGTTTTCAAACTGCTGACACTGCGGTTAGTAGTACAATGTAAAAACACTACCTTACCAGAGCTCCTAATAACAGTAACTATTTTAAAGCTCTCCTACCTGTCTTAGGTTATGAGATTATTTTATATTGGGTACCTTATGATAAACAAGATTTGGAGTCACCCTTACCCTATACTTCTTAGCTTCCTTTTCAAAGAACCCACATAAATCCTGTTTTTAACTCGAATCAGGGTAAATGGGTTTACTTTATTGTGGGCTCAAGGGAATCAAGAGTTAATCTTGATGAGGTACTTTTGCATCTAACCTGGTAAATATTCTGGACTCATTCAGAGACTGAAACCTTGGCCCAAATTTCATCTATTTGCCATCACAAGGAGCTCTGATGGCATAGTTATCTACTAACCACAAGGTCAGTGGTTTAAACCTACCAGTTACTCTGTAAGAGAAAGAGGTTTTCTGCTCCCATAAAGATTTAAAGTCTTGGAAACACCAGGAGTCAGTTCTACTCTGTCCTATAGTGTCATGATAAGTCAGAATCAACTCCATGGCAGTAAATTTCATTGGATTGGACTGGCCATTACCGAACTGTGAATCTAACCTGAGAAATGACTACTTCAAAACTTCTAAATACACACACAAATACAATTTGCTATGAAGTGGTTAAAGGAGGGGGTAAGGAGCAGGTATAGAAGCATTCAAAATTGTATGAAGTACCAGTGTGTTTGCCTGTTTGTTTAGTATATATTCCATTTACAAAAGCTATGGAAGCAGAGATGCCATTAAACATTATATAATACAATAATTTGATCCCTCCATTTTGTGTGTGCCTGTGTGTGTGTGTTCATATTGCATATGGTTTTCTCACCCTTGCCAAGAATTCGGGTTTCTTACATCTTCTTTTCAGTGGCAAGCCTACATTTTTTATTTGTTTGAGTTGAACAGTCACAGTGAATTCTGATTAGTTCTTAGAGACAAGAGCATAGGGCATTTTGCCAAAAGGAAGTAGGACGTTTTAAACAAAGTATTTTACTTTTATTATAGCAATTGACACTAGGAGGTACACACACAAAAAGATCTAGACAGATATTTACATTTACTCCCTGAGTGGGCTCAACTTTGAATTATATATTCAGTCTTTCAGGCCTGGGTTATTGTAGTATAGCAGCAGAGTAGTATAACAGAGTACTTTACTTTACTGCTTTACTGCCGCAGTTTGTTTCTAGTAATGTCTTATTTATCTGGGATATTTTTTCTAGAGAAAGGAGTTTTGTATAAGTTCTGCATAGATACTCTGCATAGAACATCAGAGTACTTGGTTGCTTCCCCTAAGGTTGTTTTTATTTATCCACAATTCTACAAACGAATTAAACACTTAGACAGGTTAAAATAATATTTTTGTAATAAAAATGCACACAATTTTTTATTTTATGTTATCCATGATACTTTTAAAATAAACTTTAAAATATTCATCCAATCTATTTTAATTGAAACTTACTAGCTGAGACTTAAAACCTCTTAATACCCAAAGCTTGCATGTTTTACAGAACTTAATTGATGAACCTTCTATCCAAAATTCTATTTTGTAAATAAACTTTAATACTACAGAATGATTGCGTATCCATTGAGTATTCTCATTTAATCATGTATACTAAATAAATGTTTCCATATAATTTAATGAGCAGGGTGACTAATTGAAAAGTAAAAGATAAAAATAAATTTGAAATTAAAAGCAAAATTTTAAAATCTTTAGATCACAGACTTACAAAAAGGATCAATGTACTTTTTGCTACAAATGATTAAGCTCAACATGAAAAATCATACCAGATATCATGAAACCAGAGAATATATTCTGACATAATGAAATGAATGGCAAATATGTTCACTTGTATCAAGTTAAATAGACAAAATGGTACAGCTAGCAAAGCTCCTTCTCAAATTTCACTAGTATTTATTGATTTCATGAACAATGTAATGTATAATAAAGCACATTGTTGCTGTTAGTCGTTGATCAGTCTATTTGACTCATGGATGCTTTATTTGTCTAGAACAGAACTGCTCCATAGGATTTTCAGCATTGTGGCCAGTTAAAATATGATGTCCAGGCCCATCTTCTGTGGCGTCTTTGGATGGGTTTAAACTACCAACCTTTTTTCTAGGACTTTGCCATTTACACTCCTGAGGAACTCTGTATCATAAAACTTAGAAAATACAAAACAAAAAAAACAAGCATACATATACACTTCTATGGAACTTAAGAAATAAAATCACACAAATACAAGTGAAGACATCTATTTACTTTTACCCAGTTTTGTTGTCCTCCCCCAACTTGGGAAAAGAAACTTCAGTTTGAATTCGGTATTTATTATTTCTACTCATGTCTTAACACTTTATACTACATTTATTGTTGCTGATGCTAGCTGTCATCAGGTTGGTTCCTGAACTCATGGCAACCCTAAGTACACGGAACAAAATCGCTCTGCACTATCCCCATCATTGATTTTAGATCTAGCCATTGTCATTCAGAGGGTTTTCATTAGTATGTTTTGGAAGTTGGCCTCCAGGCCTTTCATCTCAGGTAACTTTTGGAGGATTGAAACAACCCACTTTTCAGCTAATAACTTGTTTAAGTTAGTCAGGGAATCTTATTCTACATTAAATACATGATATTTCTTTGCATATTTTAAACTTTATATAAATGATATTATGTGTATGTATGATTTGTAATGTATTGCTTGGTCAACACAAATAGTTTGGTTATTAACCATATTGATACATGTAAGTCTTCATCATTCATTTTGACTTATAAATGGTATTGATTGGAATGGAATTGATTAAATGTATTGAATTTAGGAAATATTGACAACCTATGCCATGTATTGTGAGGATGGCGTAGGACCAGGCAGTAGTTCATTTTGATGTGCACAGTGGCACTATGAGTAGAAACTAATTTGATGTCACTTAACAATAATAACAACATTATTCCAAACCACAGAAATGAAACTTTTCTAAATCTACCTAAGTTTTATTTAAGGACTTTAAATAGAACATTAATATTATTTTTGTAAAATGATTTGTGCGTACAAGGTTAAAATCCCGGTAAAATCTATGTCACTAAGTGAACGGCATAGTTTCCGCCAATACTGCACTTCATAACTGCCAGTGCTTTGGAAAGTCATTTATTTTGGAATACTGTCCTTATGGTCACCAATCTTCCTAAATACTTTTATTGATTCTAACAACTTATTTATAACTTTTCTTGAATTATCTATGTTTATAATTTTATTAGCTATAAATAATGGTGATTTTGCTTCTTCCTTTATAAGCATATACTTCTTTTTTATCATGTTATTGGGGACACTTACAGCTATTATCACCATCCATACATATATCCATTGTTTCAGCACATTTGTACATATGTTGCCATTATCATTTTTAAAACATTTTCTTGTTACTTGAGCCCTTGGTATCAGCTCCTCATCTTTTCCCTCCCTCACCCATCCTCCCACTCTCATGAACCCTTGATAATTTATAATTTTTTTCATGTTGTACACCAACCACTGTCTCCCTGCACCACTTTTCTGTTGTCCACCCTCCTGGGAGGGGGTCATATATCAATCATTGTGATCGGTTTCCCCTTTCTGCCCCCACCTTTCCTTAGTATTGGTCCTGAGGGGATTATCAGTCCTGGATTCCCTGTGTTGTGAGCTCTTATCTGTACCAGTGTACATGTTCTGGTCTAGCAGGATTTGTAAGGTAGAATTGGGGTCTTGATAGCAGGAGGGGGCATTAAAGAACTAAAAGAAATTAGTGTGTTCTGTCAGTGCTATACTGCACCCTGACTGTCTCATCTCTTCTTGTGACCCATCTGAAAGGAGATGTCCAGTTGACTACAGATGGGCTTTGGGTCTCCACTCTGCCCTCCCCCTCATTCACATCAATATGATTTTTCTTTTTGATCTGGGTCTTTGATATCTGATGCCTGATCCCATTGACACCTCATAATCACACAGGCTGGTGTGCTTCTTCCATGTAGATTTTGTTGCTTCTGAGATAGAGAGCCAGTTGTTTATCTTTAAGCCTTGAAAACTCCAGACGCTATATCTTTTGATAGCTGGGCACCATCAGCTTTATTTACCACATTTGCTTGTGCACCTGTTTTGTCTTCAGCAATTATGTCAGGGAAGGTGAACATCACAGAGTGCCTGGTTAGTAGGACAAAGTGATCTTGAGTTGAGAGAGTACTTGAGTGGAGGCCCAATGGCCATCTGCTACCTTAATACATAACAAATAAATATATGTGCATAGATCTATTCCTCTATCATTATATATAAATGTATTTACATATATACATGCCTGTATTTAGACATCTATAAATGTCCTTTGCCTTCTAGTTCTTTCCTCTAATTCCTTTGACTTTCCTTTTGTCTCACGATCATGTTCGCCCTTCATTCTGGTTTCAGTAATTCCTCTTGGCTACATTGCCCTTGATCAAGCCTACTCCCCCATCCCACCCCAGGCATCCTATGTCCTTTTCTCCATTGATTTTAGTTCACTTGTTACCCTTGTCTCTGGGTTTGTTTCCTTTCCCCCACCTCCCCATCTCCTGTGTCCCCCAAGAGCCGTCAGTCCCATTTTTTCTCCTCCAGATTGTTTATCTCACCTACCTTATCTAAACAGACATGCAGAGACAATCATAAGCCACAAAAAAGGCAAAATGAAACAAAACAACAAAAGAAAACATAAAACAAAAAAACCAGCTACAACAAAAAAAAAAACAAAAGCAAAAAAAGAAAGGCCACTAAATAGTTCCAGGTTTGTCTGTTAATCTTTATGGTATTTCTCAGGACTTCTGTTGTTTTGCTCCTCCTGCTGCTCCGATGCATGCCCATAGTGTTTCGCCCCATTTTGGTGGGGTCATATCTGGCACAACTCCTACACTGTGTCCCCAGTACTGTCCCCCACAACACTTTGGGCCAATGAGGGAAGACGTGTCCTGTGGTGGGGCCATCCCTATGGTCTTCTTTAAGCATTGCCTGCTCTGAGCAAGAATATCGTCCTCAGGGCTTGGTGAGCCAGGATGTGCTCCACTTTCTGTTCCACTTTCTCTCCTTCCCAATTCATTTGCTCCTGAGCAAAAGCACCCCTCTCCCTGAACTGCAGCTTCAGTGCTGTCCTCTGAATTGCATTCTTCAGGTGGGGTTGGAGGGCAGTCCAGGGCACACCTCTCTGTTGTTTCCCTACTTTATGCTGCTATGTTGCATTCACGTCTTGGTGCACCAGGTTGAAGTTTGGTCCCTCTGTCCCTCTCCTGTGGAGATATAAACAATACCCTCCCCTTGGGTGGGTTAGTGCCCTGTTCTCTTACTACCTGTTTGTTTTCTTGATTTTTTTTCTTTTCCCCTCCTTTTTAGTTGGCTGCCATATGTATCCCTGGGTTGGGTTTGGCTCCTAACATAGTACTTGGACCTCACCCCAGGAATGTACATATACAGTAGCTTTTCCCCTATGCCCCTTTTGCATTTTTTTAATATATATTGAAAATCCCAAAAATGCTAGTCCATTTGTGCTTGGCTTACTTCAGTTAGCATAATTTCCTACAATTCTTCCCATGTGGCAATCTGCTACATGTGTTCATCACTGCTTTTTAGGAATGGGTAGTACGCCATTGTATGTATACACCACAGATTTTTGATCCATTTGTTTGCTGATGGAAATTTGGATTGTTTCCAACCTTGGAGTGCAGATGTCTGGCCATGGTTTGTTTTTTTTGCCTCTTCTGGGTATATGCCCAGTAGTGGGATTGCTTGGTCGTATGGTAGCTTGATTTCCATCTGTTTTAGACATCACCAAATCAATTTACATAGTGGCTATACATACCTATAGGTCCATGAGCATTGGACGAGCGTTCCTATCTCACCACAGCCCCTCCAACAATTGTTACTTTCTGATTTTTTGAATTGTGCTATATTTGAGGATGTTAGGTGGTATCTCATAGTTGTTTTAATTTGCATTTTTCTTATAGTTAATGATCAGGAACATTTTCTAATATGTCTATTGGCCATTCGGATTTCTGGCCTTGTGAAACTTCTGTGCAGGTCCTTTGCCCACCTCCTCCATGGGCAATTGGTTTATTTCTTATTGTAAGTTAGCGGAGTATTATAGATTTTAATTATAAGGCCCTTGTCTGATATGTCATTGTTAAAGAAGCTTTCCCAGTCTGTGGGCTCTGTTATTCTCTGGGCAGATTATTTTGATATACACAAGTGATTTATCTTCAGTATATCCCACTTGTCAATTTGTGCCTTCTCTGTGTTTGTGCCCTTCACTATTTCTCATAGCCTGTGTATTCCTTGTGCCAAAGTTCTCAGGTGTGTCCCAATTCCTTCATTGATGGCACTAATAGTTTAGGGCTCTACCTCAAGGTCCATGAACCACCTTGAATGTATTCGTATGCATGAAGTGAGGTAAGGGTCTTCCTTCATTTTTGTGCAGGTAGATATCCATTTTTTCCCAGCACCACTTGTTGAAGAGGAGATCGCTTGCCATTTGATATTTTGGGGGGCCCTTATGGAAAATAAGTTGTCTGTATGCTGATGATTTTATTTCTGGGTTTTCAGTACTTTCATTGGTCTGAGTATCTGTCATTATACCAGTACCACACTGTTTTGACCACTGTGACTGTATAATAGATGCTAAAGTCAGGTAAAGCAAGACTTCCAGTTTTGTCCTTCTTCTTCAGGAGTTGTCTGCTCATTCTAGGCTTCTTCCCCCTCCATACGAAGTTGGTAATCAATTTTTCCCTTTCTTTGAAGAAAGGTGATAGTATTTGTATCAGGATAGCATTAACTTCTATAGTGCCTTGGACAGAACTGGCACTGTTACTATATTGAGTCTTCTGATCCATGAGCATGGGATGTCTTTCCATTTGTTGAGGTCACTCTTGGTTTCTTGTAATAGTGTTCTGTAGTTTTCCTCATACACATCTTTCATTTTTTTAGTCAGGTATATTCCTAGATATTTCAATTTGTGCTTGGCTATTGTGAAGGGCACTATCTTTTTGATCCCCTCTTCTGTGGTCTTGTGCCATGTATATAGCAGTCCAATAGACTTCTCTATGTTGTTCTTGTATCCTCACTGTGCCACATTCCCCTATCACTTCCAGTATGCCCCTTGTGGATCTTTTGGGATTTTCCATATATAAAATCATTTTATATGTGAACTATGATAGTTTCATTTCCTCCTTCCCCAAACAAATACCTTTGATGTCTTTTCTTTGCCTTATGCTGTTAGTTAGTTCCTCCAGTACGACATTAAATAGGAGTGGGGACAAGGTGCATCCTTGTCTGTCCCCTTTGATTGCTTTTGACTTTTCTCCATTGACTACCAAGTTGGCTGTTGGTTTTTCATATTTAGCTTGTATTATATTAAGGAATTTTGCTTCCATCCCTATCTTCTTGACTCTTAAACAAAAATGGGTGTTAGATGTTGTGGAATGTTTTTTCCACATCAGTCGATATTATCATGTTGTTCTTATAACTTTCCACATCAATATGGCAAATAATAGTAATGGTCTTTCGTATGGTGAACCATCCCTGCATCACTGGTATGAATCCCACTAGGTCATGGTGAATTATTTGTTTAATATAATTTTGTATTCTATTAGCCAGTATTTTATTAAGGATTTTTGCATCAATGTTCATTAAGGATTTATTTCTATAGTTCTCAATTCTTGTGGGATCCTGTCCGGTTTAGTTATCAGAGTTATACTTGCTTCATGAAAACAGTTCGGGAGTTTGCTGTCTTTTTCTATGTTCTGGAAGAGTTGGTGCAGGATTGGTGTCAGTTCTTCCCTGAATGCTTGGTAGAATTCTCCGGTGAAGCCATCTGGTCTTGGGGATTTTTTGCTGATAATCCCTTGATAACCATGTCTATTTTTTCTATTGCTATGGGTCTGTTGAGATTCTTTATGTCTGTCTGAGATAGTCTAGGGAGGGATAGTTTCTCCAATTATTTGTCCATGTCTTGTAAGTTGTTTGATTCATTGGAGTACAGGCCTTCACAATACCGTTTAATTATCCTTTTTATTTCATTAGTGTCTTTTGTAACATCCACTGTTTCATTCCTCATGCTTTCTATTGAAATTTCTTCCTTCCTTTCTTTGTTTAGGCTTGCCAGCAGTCTGTAGGTTCTGTTAATCCTTTTAAAAAACACAACAACTTATAGCTGCATTTTTCCATAGGTTTCTTGTTTTCCCTTTCATGAATCTCAGCCCTGTCTTTTATTATTTATTTTCTTTTTCATTAGTGGGATTGCCCTTTTGACTCTGCTCTAATTGCTGTAAGTTTTGTGTCAGCATATCAATCATAAGTCTCTTCCTTTTTCATGTGCATGTGTATTGCAATCAAACTTCCTTTGATACTGCCTTTGCTGTGTCCCAAAGATTTCAGTACGTCATATGCTCATTCTCATTGGTTTCTATAAATTGCCTAATTTCTTCTATGATCTGGGCCAGTACCCAATCTTTTTACAATCGCGAGTTAGTCACCGTCCATTGTTTGCCCTTGTTTTTTTTTTTCATTGTCCTTTGGTTGATTTCCTGCCTTATGGCACAGTGGTCAGAGAAAGAGGTATGTACAATCTCAATGTGCTTGTATTTACACAGATTAG
Organism: Echinops telfairi; assembly: GCF_000313985.2. Taxonomy (NCBI): domain Eukaryota; kingdom Metazoa; phylum Chordata; class Mammalia; order Afrosoricida; family Tenrecidae; genus Echinops; species Echinops telfairi. The sequence continues at coordinate 5,382,621 of NW_022103942.1, forward strand.
ACTTGTGTCTCAGCATGTGATCTATCTTTGAGTGTATGCCATGTGAACTTAAAAAGAATGTGAATTTATTTACATTTGGGTGGAGAGCTCTGTAAATATCTGTCAGGTCAAGACTTCTAATTGTATTGTTTCTTTCCTTGTTATCCATATTTCTCAGAGAGTGATGTATTAAAGTCACCTATTATTATTGTTGAGTTTGTGATTTCTTTTTTCAACTTTTGGAGCATTTGATGGATGAATTTCGTGGGTCTCTCTTTGAGTGTGTATATATTTATTATGCTCACTGGTTCTTGGTCTATTCTTTCCTTGAGCATTATATAGTGGCCCTTCTTATCTATTGTTATGGTTTGCAATTTGAGGTCAATTTTATCAGAGATTAGGATTGCTACCCCTACTTTTTTTAAAAATTGCTATTTGCTTGGTATGTTTTTCTTCCGCCTTTCTCAGACTATTTTTGTGTGTAATATTGAGTTGTGTCTCCTGTAGGCAGCAGATTGACAGTTGTGTTTTCTAAGCCAGTCTGATAGCCAATGCCTTTTAATTCCTGAGTGCAGTCCTTTGATATTCAGGATTATTACATCCATCTATGGACTCTGTGATGTCATCTTATACCTTTCATGTTGGGTGTTTTCCTACCTCCCTTTCTTACAATGGGTTGTGCATGTGTGTGTAGTTAATTCTTACCTTCTCTCCACCATTTAGCTAATGCTATCTTGGCGGCTGTTTTCTCTTTCTTGAACTCTGGGTGGAATATTCTATGTGGTGGATCTTATTTGTGCTTTGTGAGTGTTATTCTTCTGTCCATACTGAGTTGGCAAGGATCTTTTATAAGGCTGGGTTTCTTTCTATGTATTCTTTGAACTTTCCTTTGTCCATGAAGACTCTTACTTCTTCATTAATCTTGATAGATAATTTGGCTGGATAGAGTATTTTTGGCTTTGCGTTACTTTCCTTGAATTTTTGGAATATGTTACACCTCTTTCTCCTCTTCTTCAGTGTCTACTGATAGGTCTTAGCATACACTTATTTGGGTGTCTTTATTGGTGACTGATTTTTGCCCCTAGTCGCTCTTATGATGTTCTCCTTTCCCCCAAAGTTAAATGGACTATTATATGCCTTAGTGACGTCTTCTTGGGATTCAGTATAGCTGGTGTTTTTTCAGCCTCCCAAATGGTTGCCTGGTCTTCATTCATTAAGCTGGGTAGTTTTCCTGTAAGAATTCCCTTTCCATTTTTGCTGTTGACTTCTCCATTGTGTCCTGTTCTGGTAATCTAATTATTCTGATGTTGTTCCTTTTCATAGCATCAGACATAGCTCTCAGGTTTTCTCTGGCTTCTCTAAGTATGAGTATATTATTTGATACACACACCCCCGCCGCTTTGTTGAAGGCTACTTGGTTGTCCTCTAAGTCACTGATATAATTCTCTGCTTCCTCCAGTTGGTTGGTGATGCCTGTGAATTTGCAACTGGTTTTTCTTATCTCGTCCCTTAGCTCTTGTATTTCCCTTTGGTGTCTGGCCTTTATCTCCTCTATCATGTCATTTTCCCAGGAGTCAAAGAGCCCTAGGCTCTCTCTTTGGGAGCTTGGTGTTGATGTGTCTGCAGGCTGCTTATAGCCAACTGTCCTAAGCATTTCCTTTCACTTTTGTTCCACTGGGGTTTCTCTTTCACCCTAGCCTATCAGGAGTCTGTTGCTTGGAGGGCAGGTCTGGTGGAACACTCAGTAATTAGGCTCTAAGGTTAGCCTGCATCGGCACTCCTGCAAAACTATGGCCTCCGTATGGGCCATTTGCAGCTATTCACACCACTCTCTGAGGGAAAGTGCTGGCCTAGGCATGGTAGCATGCAGCTTTGGCAGTGGGAATGCAGTGAGTGTGTGGGTCCCTTTCTCCTGGATAGAGACAGTCAGCTGAGACTGTTAGAGGGGCAGGGAAAGCTGGGCAGTGAAGGGAAAATGAAGGAAATAAAGTGCTGGTCTTGAAGGAGGGATAGGCTAACAGGCAGCAGGAATGTCCGTTACATTGGGGTTATCAAACTGCAGTTACACCAGCCTCTGTTGGGTGGCTGGCATTCAGGATTCAGTGGCCAGCCGAGACACGGCAGTCCACAGCAGCTCAACAGTTGGTTCCAGAGCAGTTCCTGTGGGTGTAGGATAATTAACCGACCATCATAGGAAATAAACAACAGCTTTTGAACCCGTAGTCAGCCCCCAGATCTCCCAACTCACCGATCTCCATGAAGCTCTCAGTGTGAACTGCCTACCTGGTCACCAATTTGCCAAGCACTTCTCAAACCTAGACTTCTTATTTGATCATAATATTTTCTTAGATAAGACTTTCAATATAATGTTGTCAGGGAGTATTGACAGCAGGTATCCTCATTTCATGTCTTTTGTCTACATTAACTACTTTCAACATATTGCTATCAAGCATGATGTTTACAATAATTCTGGATATATACTATTTGTAAAAATAACAGTATTTGCCTCTTTCTAGTTTGCTAACTGAATATGACAAATTTTCTGAAATTATTTTTCCACATAATGAAATAATGATATATTTTCTCTGTTAACCCAATCATCTGGTGAGTTATATGGATTTTAAAATGTTAAATCTTCTTTGAAATTATGGGATAAACTCAATTTATCAACTGTTTAAAATAATATCTATGTATCAAATTGTTACATGCAATTGGTTATCATTGGTGGGATTTTGCATCTGTATTCTTAACTGAGATTAACCAATTATTTTCCTTCCTTATCATTTATATATCTGTTTTTAGCATCAAACATCTATTTTTGCTGTTATACTCATAGTATAACAAACTCATATACAACAGAACACAATAAGGTCTACTCTTGTATCATCTTCATAATCATCATGTTTGAGCCCATTGTTGCAACCACTGTGTTGCTCTATCTCATCAAGAATGTTCTTCTTTTCACTGACCATCTATTTTACCAAATATGATGTTTTTCTCTGGCTGTACTTATTCTAAACCAATTTGCCCATTCTTTGGACAGGTGATAATACATTCAGTATTAATTGCCAACACAATGATTCAAGGTCAGACATTCTTCTTTAGCGCTCTTTATTCATTGTCTATTTCATATGCATCAGAGGAGATTGTATAAACTCTTCAGTCATTCTAACTTTCTTTCTCAAAGTGATGTCTCTGCTTTAAACTAACAAAAGGAAAAACCACTGGGTTTTTTTGGTGGAGTTCTCTAGAGAAACAAAATCAGTGTACACACACACACAGGTTTATATAACAAGAAGTAATATAACAGCTAATTAGTCCAAACAGCAGTACAGAGGGCTCAGTTCAACTCATTTCATGGAAAATTTACTATACTGAAGGTCATCCAACTCAAGTGGGCTGCTGGTCCAAGGTAAAGAAAGCAGACAGCAGTCTGGCCTTAGGCAAGACAAACAGGGTGGGGAAGCAACAGCAGAAAGATGAGAAGTTGAATCTTAGTGGAGGCCAGTAGTGTAGAGTATAGCAAAGTTGTCCCAGTGGATTCTCAAGAAGCCAAGAAGTGTGGCAAAACAGGTCTCTATAGAAGCTCAAGTGCCAGTGATGCATGACAAAGCAGCATGATCTATGGATTGGCTTGGTCCACAGTAGTGCAACACACAGTTGAAGTAAAGTAGTAGCTCAGGCAGCAGATAGCTGGTCTGAACACCAGGGAGAAAGAGGGAGGGGGTCTGGCCTTGGAAAATCATTTATCTTGTGGCCCTCCTATCAAGCTGTGACCTGATTAATTTCTGCCCACATGTCCCTATGGAAACATACTTGGCACAATCGACCTAACTATCACAGTCACTTTAGAGAGTTATTTTACAGCAGATTGGAAAAAGATGAAGGTTTCTGCTCCTGTAAAGAGTAACAGTCTTGGAAACCCACAGGGGAGGTTATGAATCAGAATTGACTTGATGGCAATGAGTTTGGTTTTGGATTTTTTTGCAGCAGATTTACCCAAAGCAATAAATTGTTTGATGCCTTGACTGCTGTTTCCATGGGTGGACCAGGTAAAAATCAAACTCTTGACAATGTCAATCTTTTCTGTAAATCACGCTTTTACTTATTGGTCCAGTTGTGAGGATTATTTTTATTATGGGCTGTAATCCATAGAAGCCTTTGATCTCAGGAAAATGGCACAGAAGTCATATCTGATCTCTTCTAGCCATTCAAGGGAGAAAGAGGGTCCAACTTCTTCCAGTTACCATAAAGCAGAGGTCAGAATACCCCTACCCTCCATTCTTTGTCTCCGTATTTTGATACCAACCCTTCCACCCATTACACTCAGAAAATATTCTAGATGAAGAGGGTTTATAAGGGAAATCAACAGGTTATCACAAGCCAGGATCTGGAAACATTTAGGATATAGTCATCGGTTGACAGTAACAACTCTTCTCAACCAGCAGTCAAGTCTCTCTCTAGTTCTTAGCCTCTCAGCCACATTTTCCTATGGCTTCTGGGACTGTGGGCCAAAAAGACCACCGTTTGCATTTGGTCTCATTGTAGCATAGCCCTTGTCATCCTTGCTACTTCTGTTTTCAAATGTGCTCTGCTGGAAACTCTTGTTTAATGGTCCTAGGGATTATCTTTTCTTCGATTCTGAGATAGTTTATTTATGTGGAGCTGTGGCTTTGTTTTTTAAATATCATACCACCAAGGAAACAAAAAGTGGTAACTTGGTTTACATCATCTATTAAGATGGGGACTCAGAATACATCCCATCTTAATCCTTCTTATTTCCATAACATAAAACTTTAAAAATGGAAGCCTAAATTTGTAATACATCAAATAAGAGGTTTTGGATAAAAAAGGCCATATAAATTGACTGCATATCCTTCTTAATTAGTAAATACTTTAGGTCCTTTTGACTTTCAGCAAGGTTTGTGTATTCTGCATAACCCAGGTTTTTTAGAAATCCTCCTTTAATCCTGATGCTTCATACTTTAAAAAGTTATTTGCACAGCAGACAGAGTGAGTAAGCATGGTGAAATAGTATTATCCTGATGCACACTTTTTCTGACTTTCCATGCAGTATGCTCTTCTCTTACAAAGGTTGTCACTTGGGTCAATGGCTACATAACATCCCATTGAATAGATAGCATCATAGATTACTAAACCATTCTCTATCAGTTGCTTCCATTTTTTCACAATTATGAACTATATTTATATGATGAGCATTGTGCATAAAATATATTATGCTTAGGATGATTTATAAAGATCAGTATCCTAAGTGTTAGTGAGCTGAGATGAACTGCTATTGTCTTTTAAATCACAAAATCATATGGTTTGCTATGCTGGGAATGAGACAATCAAGAAGAATGATTTACATTCATCATCAATAGGACATTTCAAGATACATCTTGAAGAACAATGCTGTCTGGAAAATTGTTATATCTATTCGTATTCAAGGAAATCTAAACAATATAACTATTATTCAAATTTATGCACCAACCACTAAAGCTAGTGAGGAAGAAATTAAAGAATTCTACCAATATATTCAGTCAGAAATTGATTGAACATGCAATCAAGATGCATTGGTAAATATTGGTGGTTGGAATGCAAAAGAGTTGGAAATAAAGAGAAAGAGACAGTAGTTAGAAAATATGGTCTTGGTGATGGAAATGAAGCTAGAGATTACATGATAGAATTTTGCAACACCAACAACTTGCTTATAGGAAATATCTTTTTAAACAATACAAACGGCAACTATACACAGGGATACCCTCAGATGGAACATACAAAAATAAATTCAATATATCTGTTGAAGACATATTGGACAATCTCAGTATTAGCAGCTTAAATGAGACCAGGGGCTGTCTGTGGAACAGACCACCAATTGCTTATCTGTAAGTACAGGTTGAAATAGAAGAAAATTAAAACAAGTCCACAACAGTCAAAATATGAACTCGAGTCCATACCACCTGAATTTTGAAAGCATACCAAGAAGACATGTGTTACAATGAATAGTAATGTCATAAGGTGTGGTGGTGTGTTGGTTTCATTTTGGGTTGCTAATCGTAAAGTCATCAGCTCAAAACCACTAGCTGTTCTGTAGAAGAAAGACGGGGCTTTCTACTCCCATAAAAATTTACAATCTCAAAACTCACAGGGGAAGTTCTCCCCTGTCCTACGAGGTCACTATGAGTCAGAATTGACTTGATGGCAATGTCTTGGGATGTTGCTTGTTATCATTTTTTTCACTTTATAATCTTTATCATCACTATAATTTTATAGGAAATGTTTATTTAGATCAGAGTTTAGAAAAATCTTTCTGTAAAGTAGCATACAAAAATACTTTAAACTTTATGAGTCAGGTAATCTTTTTCTAGTCACTCAGCTGTATGAGAAATAGCCAAATATAATATAAAAGCAAATGAATGTGACTGATCATGGTTCATAAGAAACTTGTTTGCAAAAATAGATGGTGAGCTAATTTGGTTTGTGGGACAATGTATCTTAACTTGTGGCTCAGGACAGCATTGACAAGTATCTTTGATTATTTTTGGCAGTTTAGTCCTTCATTTGGAAGTTATTTCTCCACTTCTTAAAATCTATCATTTAGAGCCTTTTCAGTACCTTGTCTTTGCTTTTGTTTGTTTTCTTCATTACATCCTGTTTATTTCTTTTTTTTTTTTTTTTTCACAATCCATGCATCCATTTATTATCTCAAGCACATTTCTACATTTGTTGTCAGCATTATTTTCTTTTTTTTTTTTATTAAACATTTTATTAGGGGCTCATACAACTGTTATCCCAATCCATACACACATCAATTGTGTAAAGCGTATTTGTACATCATTTCTCAAAACATTTTCTCTCCATTTAAACCCCCGACATTAGGTCCTCATTTTTATTTCATCATGTCTCAGAATACTTCAAGCATTATATATATACATATATATATAATCTTATTTAATCTTTTTAATATCTCAAGTTCTTCAGCTTCAAATTTGCTGACTGTTGTTTGTGCTGATCCTTAATTATGGTTGCATCTTTGCATGTTTTATAATTTTCAATCATTTTCTCATGATCTACTGCATTTTGTCTGGGAGAATATTGCAAGGTCTCGCTTTAAAATTCAGTTTCCAGGTAGGATTTATAATAGCTTTGCCTGTGTGCTTTGGGTCATATTTATCTCAGAAATATATTTTATGTTAATATTTATGTTTGGAGGCTACCAGCTTATGCATGCTATATAAATTTGACTAAGAATTATGGTAAAAGAAGTACAGGAGTAGATTTTTTTGTTTCGTTTTGTTTTTAACTCAGAGTAAGGTTGAGACAAATAAGGTTTCTTATCATCTCCGTTTACAGGCAACTACAGTTCTTGTAGTCCAACTTTTCATCTAACTTTAGCATAATAATTCATAGGTAAGATTTTTATGTGAGTTTCTCCATGCTGACACCATTCTTCATCAGCAAGTGGTTTAGTTCCTCCTCCCTTTCAGCAAGCAAGGTTGTGTTATCTGCATACCACAGATTTTTAATAAGCTTTTCTCCCATCCTGATGCCATATTCTTCTTTTTATAATCCATCTTCTCTGATGATTTTTGTCAGCATATAAATTGAACAAGTATGGTGAGAGGATACAACCCTGATGTAAACCTTTCCTGACTTTAATTTATTTTTTCATTTTAATAAATCATTTTAGTGGGTGGGGTCTTATCTTTCATGATTTTATTTATTTATTTTCCTGATTTTTTTATATTGCTCTTTCCTAATTATAAACCATACAGTATTCCTTTGTTTTCCCAATTAACAATCCATGTACAAATTCTAAATGAGCACAATGAAGCATTCTGGAATTCCCATTCTCCTCAAGGTTATCTACAGTTTATTATTGTCCACACAGCCGAATGTCTGCATAGTCAATGAAACGCAAGTAAACACCTTTCTGGTATTCTCTACTCTGAGCTAAGATCCATCTGACATTGGCAATGCTCTCACTTGCTCCGCATCCTCTTCTGAATTGGTCTGAACTCCGGGAAGTTCCTTTTCAATGGACTGCTGCAACCATTATTCAATCTTCAGCAAAAATTTACTTCTGTAAAATATCAGTGATATCATTATACGCTTTATGCATCAGATAACTGTGTCATCTTTCTTTGGAATTGGCACAAATATGGCTCTTTTTCTGTCGGTTAACCAGGTAGCTGTTTTCCCAATTTCCTGAATGCTTTCAGTGCTTCTTCGGCTTTCTTAAACATTTCAATGGGTACGCCTTCAATTCCTGGAGCCTTGTTTTTGGCTAAGGCATTAAGCACTGTTTGAACTTCTTCCTTCAGTATCATTGGTTCTTGCTCATAAGCTATCTCCTGAAATGGTGAACTGTCAACTAATTCTTTCTGGTACAGTGAATCTGCATATTTTTTTCTATCTTCTCTTCATGCTTCCTGCATAATTCAATATTCTGCTTATGAATCTTACAAAATTACAATTTGTGGTTTCTTGAATTTGAATATTTTCAGTTTCAGATATGCTGGGTGTGTTCTTCCAATTTGTTTTTTCTAATTCTAAGGCCTTGCACACTTTGTTATAGTATTTTAATTAGTCTTTTTGAGCTGTCATTTGATATTTTCTATTCATCTCCTTGTCTTCATCCTTTCTTTAATTTGTGTTAGCTACTCTATGATTTAGAGCATATTTCAGAGTCCTCCTTTGAATTGACATCCAATTCAATTGGTTTTGGGTTTTTTTTAATTGGGGGCTCTTACATCTCATCACAATCCATACATTCATCTAGTGAGTCAAGCTCATTTGCACTTATGCCACCATCATCATTTTCAAAGCATTCTCTTTCCACTTGCGCCCCTGACATCAACTCCCCATTTCTTCCTCCTTCCTCCCCCACTACTCTCTATCACAAACCCTTGATGAGTTATAGATTATTATTTTCATATCTTACATCGCGCTCTATCACCCTTCACCCACTGTTCCACTTTTCATCCCCTTGGGAGGGGGTTATATGTTGATCTTTGTGATTGATTCCCCCTTTCTCCTTCCACCATGCCCTAATCCTCCTGGTATCTCTACTCTCATTGTTGGCCCCAAGGGTTTTTATAACCTGGATTCCCTGTGTTGAGGGCTCTTATCTGTAGCAGTGTGCATATTCTAGTCTAATCTTATTTGTAAGGTAGAACTGAGGTCATTATACTGGGGGGAAGCAAGCACCAAAGAACTAGAGGAAAGTTGTGTGTTTCATTGGTGCTATACTGCACCCTGACTGGCTTATCTCTACCCTGTAACCCCTCTGTGAGGGAATGTCCAACTGTGTACAAATGGACATTGGGTCTCCACTCCCTGCCCCAACCCCCATTCACATTGGGTATGATTTTGTTCTGGGTCTTAGATGCCTGATACCTGATTCCATCAACAGCTCATGGTCACACAGGCTGGCTTGCTTCTTCCATGTGGGCTTTGTCCCTTCTGAGCTAGATGGCTGCTTGTTTAACTTCAAGCCTTTAAGTCCTCGGGTACCATCAGCTTTCTTCACCACATTTGCTTATGTACCCATTTTGTCTTCAGTGATCATGTCTCGAAGGTGAGCATCACAAAATGCTGGAGTATTAGAACAGTCTTCTTGTGTTGAGGGAGTACTTGAGTGGAGGCACACTGTCCATCTGCAACCTTAATTTTTAACATATAGATATGAGTACATAGTTCTATTCCCCTCTCATTATATATATGTGTGTGTGTGTGTGTGTGTGTGTGTGTGTTTGTGTGTTTAGGTATGTACATGGCTGTATTTAGACCTCTATAAATGTCTTTTGTCTCCTGGTTCTTTCCTCTATTTCCTTTTACTTCCTTCTTGTCCCACTATCATTTTCGGCCTTCATTTGGGGTTAGTAATTCTTCGCTGTTACATTGACCTTGATTAAACCCCACTAGGCATCCTATGCCCTTCTCTCCATTGATTTTAGTTCACTTATTGTTCCCTTGTACCTGGGTTGGTCCCCACCCCTTTCCTTTCTCCCACCTCCCTTTCTCCCATATCCCCTGGGAGCCAATGGTCCCTTTCTTTTCATCTCTGAATTGTTTATCCTGCCTTTCCTATCTAGATAAACGTGCAGATACGTTAATAAGTGCAAAAACCAGGCAAAGCCAAATAAAACAACAAGGAAGTCAAGACCACAAAACAACAACAACAAGAAAGCCATTTAGAAAAATGGAAAAGCCCATAGTTAAAGGTCTGCTTGCTGATCTTTATGGGTGTTATCCAGTAGAGTCTGATGGGGGCCAAATGCTGTCTCCAAGTCTATTTTTGGTATTCCCTGGGGATTTCATCACTTTGGTCCCCTTGCTGCTCTGTTACATGCCCTTAGTGTTTTGCCCCAGTGTAATGGGGTCAGATTGTGCACAACTCCCACACTGTGTCTCCCGTGTTGTCCCCCACAGCGCTATGGTTTAATGAGAGGCGTCAAGTCTCCTGGTGGGACTGGCCCTATGAGACTCTCTGTGCATTGTCTGCTCTGAGCTGAAATATTGTCCTCGGGGCTTGGTGGGCTACGGTGTCCTCCCCTCCCTCTCCATCCCTTTTTGTTTTTCAATGTGCTCTAATCAGACCTGCTCCTCTCCCCTAGCTGTAGCCCCAGTGCTGTCCTCTGAAGTGCATTCTTTTTTTTTTTTTTTGGCGGGGGGGAGTCCACATAGTTGGGATTGAGGCTGGCCCCACAGACCTCTCTTTTGGTTCCCTGGTACATGCTGGTATGTTGTATTCACCTCTTGGTGCATGGGGTTGAAACCTGGTCTCTCTCTCCCTCTCCTGGGCAGATACCAACAATACCCTCCTCTTGGGTGGGTTAGTGCCCTGCTCCCACCAATCCATGTATTTTGTTGTTATTGTTGCTCTCTTTCTTTTCCCCTCCTGTTTAGTTGGCTGCCATATGTATCCCTGGATTGGGTTTGGCTCCTGCCATAGTGCCTGGACCTCACCCCAGGGATGTATGTATATAGTAGCTTTTCCTCTATGCCCCGTTTTTATTTAAGCTTACCTCAGTGGATTCATGTTGTACTTTTCCTTTGGTGCTTGGCTTACTTCACTTAGCATGATTTCCTCCAGTTCTTCCCATGCATCACTGTGCTTCATGTGTTCATCACTGTTTTTTAGGGATGCATAGTACTCCATTGCATATATGTTCCACATTTTTTTATCCATTCTCATGAAATTCGCTTTGATCTCTTCTTTATTCTTGTCTTTAAAAATGATCTTTTGAGTTTTGCATGAATGATGGTTTTGATGTCCTCACCCAGTTCATTACGTCTTCTGTCCTCAGTTTTCATTATGTCAGCTCTATTCTTGAGATGTCCACAAAATTTAGGTGTATTTTGACTCCTGTGGATTTATTTTCATTTTCTTCAGCTTTGTCCTGAACTTACGTATGGTGTGTTGATGGTCTGTTGTACAGTTGGCCCTTAGTCTGTTTTTAGCTGCTGATATTGAGCTTGTTCAATGGTGAATTCCCACAGATGTGGTCAATTTGAATTCTGTGTATTCTATCTGGGGAAGTCCACGTGTATAGTCGCCTTCATATACAAACAAATTGTACGGTGCAAAGATTCTCTATTTCGCTGCTGCTTTTACACCCTGGTAATTATTGCAAAGTACTAATCAACATTAATCCAAATCCAAAATGTGAAGACTGCCCCAGTCTTCCCATTCTCATTTTTCTATCCTCATTACTTGCTTCTCCTGCAGAACTTTCACACACTCTTTCCAACCCTAGACACTTAAAGCTAGGCTTGAGCTCACAAGTTAAAGGACACTTCTTCAGTTCACCAGATAGGCAAGATGCCAGCCACAAGTTTGGGAAGTCCATATAACATTCCAAACATTTGGCTATCTGACAATAAATTCAGGTCTGGCTTTCAACTATCTCTTCAGAATGTCGTGCAAAACTCAGAAGTCCACACAACATACTTATTTTCTGACCTGCTGATACCTAATTAGTATTTGATTGATTAGATTTGGTGATTTATTAGAACAAGTCACAGATTCATGGAGGACATATCATACTTATGACTGCCAATTTATTATAACCACAAAGAATCCCACTGAATAAGTGCATAGAGTGAGATTTTGGAGGGACACCCTACACTCCCAGGAGCAGATGGTCTCAACAAACAGGAAGCCCATGCCTCAGTGTCCAGGGCTTTTATTTTCTAGTCCTACATGAAAGGTTAAAGCATACCTCTTAAAACCTAATTGACATTGTTTCAAAGGTTACTTCTCTAAACACCAAGAATGAAGGTCCACCTTACTTGGGATAAAGCTAGGCCTTTACCCTACACCTATTTACTGTGATTCTCATAAAGATGAAACTTTTTAATATATTAGAAATGCTTACAACTAATAAGCCTTTCCACCAGTTTATACTTCATATCACTCTTTCTTAGAAAGGTAGCACAATGGATTGATTACACTTGGGCTGCAAGGTTGGCAGTTCAAACCCACCAGTCACTCCACAGGAGAAAGATGAGATTTTATTTTTCCATAAAGATTTGTAGCCTCAGAAACCCTAAAGGTCAATTCTACTCTGTCCTATAAGGTCACTGTGAGTTGGAATTAACTTGATGGCAGGGAGTTTGGTTTGCTTTGGTGTTTACTTGAAATTAACAGTTTAATTTTGCAATGTAGATGTACTAATGACACAAATGTCACAAAATCATTAAGAAATATTTAATAAACATCAAGTGCCAAGTTAGTACTTGATTGTTACTCTCATGTTTTAGAAGAAGTAGAGCTAGAAAGGGGTGAAGCCTACCAATTATCTAGTTATTGTTTTCTTGATCCATTGATACAACACCAGTGTAGAAGCAAAGTTTTCAAAATATTGACATAGGACATCTCTGTTCTTGATTATGGAACTTAGGGCTACTGATGAATTTTCTTGTAAGAAAAATAACAATACTAATATAATTAGAAACCGTTAGTAGATTGTGAAAGAATCACATTGCATGTATGACACTTATTGGCAATAACGCCTAAGAGAATGAACTCATTTTAAATGAAAATGTGTTTCACATCACTAAGAAAGAAGACAATGGCAGAAATTATCAAATGTTCAGACTTATTAAATTTAAGGAAAATTAAAAGATTTTTATCTTCAAGCAAATTTTCACGCAGAATGGGAAAAAATGAAAAGGCGTGGAGGTTACAATAAATGTTATCTGATAAAAATAATAATTTTGACTTATTTTGAATCTAATTCACTTCAATATTCTCCAGCAAACAAAATAGCCTTCCAATTAAAAACTCTAGAATAAAAATCATAGAAAATATCAATTCTATTTACAGTGTATTGAACTTCCTTGATCCAGTGGACATTTTGAACACCAGGAGAACCAGAAACTAGAGCATGAAAGAGTGGGAGACTTCCCAGCCCACAGAAGAAATAAAGCTAAGGGCTTTGGGACAAGAGGCTGGCTTATGGATTGGGGTGCTTCCAGGAAGTTAACTGGAGGAGCTAGGTTTGCTAACCTAAGAAGCTGGAGCTAAGACCCTTCGGTTGAGGTATACAATGGAGGTCATGCTCTTTGATCATTTCTTGGCAGTTCTAAAAGAGCTTTTTAACACTGCCCCAAAGAGGGCAAAAGCAAGATTAAGTATTTGAGGGTCAGAAAGAAGGCTGTCTGGGGGCACATCAGAGAAGAAATTGTCCTGATTGACAAGCTATGTCCTGAGCATTTCTCATCTGAATTGCAACCTGTTAACTTCCCTAATAAACCCCACAACTATGAGAAGAGTTTGTTAGTTCTGGTGGCCATCGCAATGAGTTATATAAAACCCAGATGAAAAGTAGAGAGTGCTGTGGGAGAAACAGTTGATGTCAGAATTGATAAGAAAGATTTTGTGTAAGCATGTTTAATCTTAGCCACATATAAATTGGCGTTGGGCAGCTGAAGCTGCTGATGGTGATCCTCTTGTTGCTGGAGTAAGCCAGATGTCACTTCCATGTCACACATCATTCTTTTTTACAGACTGATTATAACAAGGTGCATTCGTGGATTGAATCAAATTAGGTGAATATTCAACTAACACTTTTAACCAAGGGTATTTTATGAGTATAATGTTAAGAAGGCCATTTATGAAAAAAAAATGATCTGGGTAATTTAACTGGTCACAACCTCCTTATGATCCAGTTGTAAGCTGCTTGTAATCATCAGGACTCTTCAAATAGCCCAGATTTTTTCTCCTTCCAGGAGCATCATTTGAATTTAGATGATAGCAAATTGTATGCTTTTAAAATATTAAGTACAAGTACACAGTCTACTACTGATTATTGCCCTTCCTTGTTTATGGCAGAAGAAGTAGTAATGGAGTTTCTGTTAGCCTGTGACTCTGAATGACTGGGACCAAAATAGCCATCATTTATGACTCATATTAAATGTTCAATTTAATGTTAAATAAATATTTGTATTGTGTGTCAAACCACTGGAATTTTGGCTTTTTTCCTTAGTGCAGTATAGTGAAGCTTCTACTGACTGATATATTGTTCCTACCCAAACCCACAAATCAACAAATTCTAATTTTAGTCATTTTAATGATAAATGCACAGAAGTAATTAAATTAATTAATTCTACCATACTCTGCAGCATTAAATTATATCTGAGACATTTATTTAATTCCAAGAATTTCAATTTAAGATTGACAGCTAGAATGAGCTGAGGGGAAGTCAATCAGGATGGTAATAAGTTGAAAACATATTGATGAGAAATTTGAAATAAAAGGAAAGATAGAAACTACCTTCAGCTTTAAAGAACTAGAAAAGATTAAAGGAAAAATAAATAAGATGTATTTTGTTTAATTCCATAAAGTATAAATAGGGCAACATTACCAAGTTGAAGGAACCCTTTAATGACATTCCATTGTCCATAGAATAAAATCTAAAATTTTAATTTAACACAAGACCCTTGGATATCAAGTAATTTGCCTATTTTGCCAATGTTGTCTTTTCCTACTCCCTCACATTCATGCTTTGCTTTAACAGAATCAAATTTATTACACCTCTAAAATGTGTCATTTTTTCAGCGACATTCCTTCAATACAAAATGCTTAATCTATTTCGCTGAAAGATCCAGTTTATTTGTACCTCTCTGGGATGCACTGCTTGACTGCCCTTTCCTCTATCCTTTATTCCTTTCCAAAGTGCATACATCTATTATTATAACCCCTAAGCACAGATGAAAGCTACAGGAAGACAGATTTGGGTAAATAAATGCATTTTAAACAATGAAGTTTCTAACAATTATTTATGAGGTAGTGAATTCATTATTACTGGGAATATTCAAGAAGAGGCATTTACATCAATAATAATATTCCCATCATAGATCATTCAGATCCCCAAGTGACTCTGCTATTCTGAGATTTTTTAAGTGAAGATATACATGTACTTTATGTGAGTTGAGAAATAGTTTGATGTAATACTGACCTTTATATTAATTGTGTTTTATAAAATAACAGTAGCAGTTTTTTGCATCTCTGAGTACTTTTCTCTTTACCTTTTTTAATTCATACCTTAACTCCTTTACTTTTATTGTAAATTCTTGAAGATATGCAGAACAGAAATTACTTCATGATTATGAGATTTACCTAAATGCATGTAGGCATTTCCTTATAGGAATACTAGATTATAAGGTAGCCAGCTCCACATACAGGTACTTACATGCTACAAATGTTAAGTATCATCATGTCCCCTCATAGTGACCCTGTATACTACATAAACACTGCCAAGGTCTTCACCATCCTTACAATTGTTGTTACACTTGAGCCCATTGTTGCAGCCACTGTGTCAACACATTTCAACGATGGTCTTATTGTTTTCCCTGGCTCTTTACTTCAGCACGCATGATGTCCTTCTTTAGGGATTGGTGTCTTCTGATAGTAATCTTGTCACTCTTACTTTTACAGTGGTATTGGAACTATCCTTTGCCCCAGAATGACTTGTTAGTTCTTCTGGCAATCCACAGTATATTCAATATTCTTTGCCAAAACCATAATTCAATTACATCACTTCTTCTGTGGCTTTCCCTATTCTTTCACATGCAAATGAGGCGATTAAAGTTACTATTATTTAGGTCATTTGAATTTTAATCCTCAAAGTTACAGCTCCACTCTTAATACTGTAAATAGCTGTTGTGTAGCTGATACATTGCTTGATTTCTTAACTGCTGTACTGTGGTTGTTGATTGTGTGTCCAAGTAAAATCCAATCCTTTATAATTTTTATCTTTTATTCATTTATTATAATGTTTCTTATTGGACCTATTGTGAATAATTTTTTATATTGAGGTGCAACCCACATTGAAGTTTTCAGTCTTTGATCTTCATCAGTAAGTGCTACAAGTCTCTTGTCTTTCAGAAAACAAGGTTGTGTGATATGCATATCACATACTGTCCATGAACCTTCCACCAATCCAGATTACACATTCTTCATGTAGTCCAGTTCCTTGGAATATTTTCTCAGCATACAGACTGAATAAGTACAGTGAAAAAATATAATTCTGACACGCATATTTCCAGATTTTTCTAAAATTGTTACAACCCTAAGACCAGAAGAACAATAACCAGGTACCAGTATCAACTTCTCTGAAAAGAATCACATTAGAAGGTTCTGGATAGAGTGGGAGACAAATGTGGAACAAAACTCCAAATCATGAAAGACACCAGTCTTACCAGTCAGATAGAGACTATTGGAACTTCCAAGACTATGACCCCTAGTTACCTTTCAGGTCTGGGTCTGAACTCACCCTTGTGTTAGAATAATCAATTATTTAAGATTAAAAGGGCAATATTTACCCAAGGATAAATTTCCATTTTACCAAATCTGATGAAACAGTCCCTCTACAAGCGCCCTCTACTTCTCTGCTAAATTTGACAATTCATTGCAAGGGCCACACCAAATTCACACACAATACTCAAGATTATGGGGCATATTGGAGAAGCATACAGACTACAATTCAGGATTTAAAAAAAATTCTCAGGACATACCTCTGTGATCAGGACAGCCTTTTCTTAGCCATGCCTGGAGATGTGCCTGTCTTACTCTTTTGTCTTCAGCCAAGAGACCACATGCTCTTTCCATACTTGAACAGTGTTACAAAGCTGTTTTAGGGTTGCTGATAAATGCCTAAAAAGCACACAGTTCCACCATAATTCACATTCTAAAGATATTTAGCAATAGTTCATTTAGTCAGCAAACCTAATGCCCCAATACTACTTTAGTTTTACAATGGGCTGGGAACCCCACCACTTCTTTCACACTTTGACTCTTGGTACTGTTTCTCCTCTGCCATTGCTCGACCACTGCTCTGATATTGTAGCTTTCTGTTCCTGAATCAAGGAAGTTCAATGTGCAGAAATTTCAGGATCCAAAGAACATGCTCCATTCCTGGCTTTTTTTCTGGATAATAGTGAGATCTGCTTTTCCTACTTCTGAGATCGTACAATTGATTAATTTCCTTAACAGAGTTTCAGGGGTTTACAATCACAATTAAACCTGTTAATAATTATTAAAAACAGAATTTTATAATCCTATCAGCATCTTCCTCCTTCTTCTACCCAGACCCATCAAGAAAAAAGTCCTTTAGTGGGAGTTATAAAGACTGCTTAGAAGAGTCATATTGAGTAATTCATTACACCACCTCACACCATCCTATATTAACCTTTATGTTTAATGCAACATTTTGAAAAGACTTTGTTTTAAAATTTATATTGAATAGTGAAAAAAAGCAAGAATATATAAGGCTGATTGAAAAACAAATAATGGAAAAACCCTGAGCTATTACAATTTATTTTGAAAGTCAATAATTAAAACAGTATGATTCTAGTGTATAGACAACCATATTGTTGAAACACAATAGATAACACAAACAAACTTTGGAACTTGTAAGAAGTAGATGATAAAAGTGTAACCATAAATAATTGGACAGTAGCAGACTTCATCTAAAAATCCTGCTGAGAATATGATTTTTATGAAAAATTAGGCTCTTTGCCTCAGAATCCTTGAGAACTATATATTAAACATTAAAAAAAGAAAGAAAAAGAAAATTAACAAGTTGTAATGCCAGTGAGAAAGGTTCATTGTTGAGTTGTTCATCACGTCATGTTATAAAGTTCTGTCAAATCTGCTAATAAATGTCCAAAGAACATAGCATTTTGCTAGGAGCCTCAACCTGAAGGCATTTAGTTTCAGCTCTGTGGGTCAGCAAACCCAGCTCCCTGAGTCAAGTGCCCAGAGGTACCGCACTCCAGTATGCCTCAACTCACAAGCACTCAGCTCGATGTCCATGGGTCAGCAAGTCCATCTTCTCCAATTAAATGTCCTTAGGCACCGCACGCCATATAGCCAGCCAGCCTCAGCTTTACTTGCTCCGTGGGTTGGGAAGTCCTTCACTCTTTTCCATGCTCTGCCTTCTAGTACGTCCAAAGCTCCTGTGATGTTACAGCTGTCATCTGGATCCAGGAAATTCACGGAGAATGAATCCTGGGTCCACATGACATGCTATGCTCCTGCCTCTTGCTGATAATGAGATCCCTATTCCTGCTTCTCAGAGGGCTCATTTTATACAAGCAGGATGACATTCCAAGGAATCCTGTTTGAAATTACTGACAGGTAACTGATATCAACATCTTCCCCCTCATTCTTACCAGACCGATGCAGGGATTTGGGCTAGATGAGTTACATTAAATAATTCACTGTCCCTGCATGTACTCTAATGGATATTCTAATTTTGGAGATGAAGTAGTTGAGGCCCAGAGAGATAGGACACTACTCAATGTAACACAGATAACCAACCAATCAGAATCAACATTTTATTTCAAATTAGTCTGACTCCAAGTCCCACTATATTCTACTGTTTCAGATGTCTAATTTGGAGGAGAAAGTTGTAAAATTGGATGCAATTGAAGGATAATATAAATCTTGCTATTTCAACATGTAAAATCTCTCTAAAGCAAACTTCACATATAAAACCAAAAGATAAATTCTAAGTATCAGAGTAAAATGAGATCAAAATAATAATATGGATCATAGGTAAATGTATATAATTTCAGAATATAGATCTTTCTCCAATCCAGGTACTCCCTTTCCTCTTTGTTGTCTCTGCCCCAGCCATGTATGATCCTGCTTCCTTGAGAATAACTGCAGGAAATGAGACTATCAAAAAGGAATGTTTTGCTCATGCAGTTAAGATGCAAATGTCTTGCAAATTATTGTTTAGTGTGGCTTTATACTGCCTTTACATACATATTTACATGTAAATTTATGGGTTATTGGGAAAAAGAAACAAGTGAATTTGAAAGAATACTTACTCCCTGCTTCTTAATATTCAGTATATATTAGTAACTCCTTTAAAAGCACAGAAGAACATCACTGATGGTTTAAGTGCTTTAACTTTTCTTTATTTATCTCAAGAATGACAGTTTATAAGAAAGCCCTGCCAAAATTTATTGGCATGAGTCATTATCCTAAGAAACATTTGGAGGCATGTGATGCTCTTACAACACGGTGTTTACCACTTGGATTTTTCTTCTGACTCTTCATTTCTCAGACTAAATCTTATGTGTTATTTCAGGATAGTGGTAGGAATGTTCCATGTAATAAGGAGAAAGACAAAAATGGATCTATTAAAAGATTTGAAATATTTTGAAGCATTTATCTGCAAGAAAATAATTTATCGTTTACATTGGAGAATGGCACTCTCTTCATTGCTACACAGAACATAAACTGATTAAGGAATATTGAAGAATCTGAAGAAGATGCATCATTTTGGTATGAAATTGTATGGACAGATGCGATAATGAATCTCAATTGACACAAGTAACCAAGGGAGAGGGTGTCAAAGAAAAGTGACTTTTCACTAGATACAAGCAAAAGCAAATTTGTGTATATCACTGGCAACTAGAAGAGGCAGAATGCAGTCAACTGTTGAGAAAGTTTGTTCATGCACGTTCCTGAAATACCTCTGGGAGTTTTCAGGAAAAAAATTGAATAGGAAGGCAATTTACAAGAGGTAGGAATTCTGCATTAGCGGGTGCTAAGGAAAGGCCATTAAATTATAAATTAGGGAGGAGTACAAAGACTTTAGCCTAATATTCTGTATGACTTTCAACTTTGAACCTAAATTGGAAAGTTCCCAGTACTAGGCCAAGCTGAGAGGTCAAACCAAATCCTAACTGCTTCCATCAATAAGCATATGAAAATCACTGCTTATCCTACAAGGGATGTTTTCTCTGCCATGATAAAATCTGACATCTGATATAAAATCTCCCAGATGTTTAAATCTCGTGGTGATCTTACAACAGCTGTATTGCTGTCTCTGGGGAGGGGGTGGAGAATAGATTTCTAAACAAATCAAAGTTTCGTTTGAGTTGTATTATGAGATTTTTATATGTCTTTTATCCCTGTTGCTAATTGTGTTTTCCACATGGTAAAATAATTATAACCAGGGAATCAGTAATCTCTTGATGCTTTTAAGGTATATGTTTTTTGATTGATAGATTTATGAATACAAATATGGTTAATAATCACAGGACATTTTATGTTGATTATATTCCTTTCATAGAAAAATCTGTTAAGAAATTTGATAAAAAATTATTTAAAAGTACCCAATGCCATCATTCTGATGGATCTGTTTTTAATTTGAAGCTTTAAAATAATTAAATAGTACCTGATGGATTGGGAAACTCTTTAGGTAATTGCAGAGATATTTTATTTCTTTTGTTTTGCAAGATATGCAGCATTACCTTTATACATGGAGATACCAGTTTGTATACGTGTTATGTGTATACAGAGAAACAAAACTCACTGCCATCGAGTTGATTCTGACTCATCATGACCCTATAGGACAGGATAGAGCTGCTCTTGTGGTTTCTGAGGTTGTAAGTCTTTACAGCACTAGAAAGTTTCATGTCTTTTCCACCCCTCAGAGCAGCTGGTAATTTCAAATTGCTGAGACCTTGCAGTTAGTAGGCAGTCCAACTTATAACCACTATAACACCAGGGCTCCTTGTGAGTGTGTGTATATGACATAAATATGGGTGTGTTTATGTATGCCATTGTATATATGTGTATATGTGTGAATGTATATGTACACTTGTGAATATATAAGATATGTATACTATGTTTGTGTATGGAGTCCTGGTGGGGCAGTGGTTAAGGGGTCAGCTAAAAACCAAAATGCCGGCTGTACCAGTGTGAACCCATAAGCTGCTCTGCATAGAAAAAGATGTCTGCTTCCATAACAATTTACAACCTTGGGAATCCTATAGGTAAGTTCTACTCTGTTCTTAGGGTGACTATAATAATTCATCTTATAAAATGCATATATATATATGCACGTATAGATGAACACATACACATATATAACATATGACAAGGAGAAGCTTAAAAGTTGGTGGAAAACACAAACTTTTAAAAGTCTTTATATGTGCATATATATATTCACAAATACATAGCATAAAGATGTGTATGTATATATATATATGTATATCTATATGATGTCATACACATATAGAGACCAAATTAAAATTGATGTATTTTAATTGTAGTGTTGTTAAACTTTTTCAATAAATTACCGCTCACTTCTAGAAGAACAAGCAAATCTATCTAGGAGGAAGTACAGCCAGAATTCTCCTTAGAATCAAGGATGGTGAAAGGTGGTCTTAGGTATATTGGACATATTGACAGGACAAATCAGTCTCTAGGAAGGGACATCCTATTTGGTAAAGTAGAAGGTCAGTGAAAAAGGAAGACCCTTGACAAGATGAATTGACACAATGACTACAAGAATGGACTCAAACAGAATGGGCCAGTGGTTAGTTCGGTTGCATGCAGGGTCGCTATGGGTTGGAACCAACTGGACAACATGTAGAATTACATTATATTTTATAGAAATTTACATGATATGATATGTTATATAATATAATGTAATATGTATAATATATATTATAGGAATGTATTACAAGAAAAGATTTATCTTCTTGAATGTTAAAAACATTTAAGTTCTCAGCTACTAGCTGAAAGATTGGCAATTCAAATCACATTACGAGGCACCTTAAAACACAGGCCAAGAGATCTGTTTCTGAAAGGCCATAGACTCAAACAATGATATGGAATAGTTCCATCCTGCACACATGGAATCACCACAATCAAAATCATCTCAATAACAACTAACAGCATATATATGCTCATATGTCATTACCTGGTTTTGAGCTGTTATGTTGACAAAATATATGTATGTACATATGTATGTATATGTATGTACATACATGTCTATATATATGTACATATTATTCCACTATAAATATGAATATTCTATTTTGTTCTTCTATAGCTACCCTTTGCCCTTTAGGAAATTTGTTTTGTCTTCAAATGATAATTTAAAAAATAAACAAGGAGTGTTGACCAGAGAGTTATTTGTTTACAGAATAAGAAGATTCATCTTTAAGAGTTTGTAGAAATTTTTAAAGAACACCAAATGGAGTCACAAATCTCTTTATGGCAATCTCCATGGAGCTCTTAATCCTGGCATCATTCTCATGTTTGTCAGTACTTCTTAAAGCTACTTGTGGAAAAGAGGGTATGAAAGAAGGAATAGTTAAAGAAATTCAGATTTACATTCTTGCACTCTTATTAAGGCAGAATTTCTGTTTTTTAATCTGTTACTTTTGATTTCGTATAGCTTTGATATTTATTTTATTTCATTTTGCTCTGTTAACTCATTTTTTAAATCATTTTATTTGGGGGGGCTCATAAAACTCTTATCACAATTCATACATACATCAATTGTGTGAAGCACATTTGTACATTCGTTGCCCTCATCATTCTCAACACATTTGCTCTCCACTTAAGCCCCTGACATCATCTCCTCATTTCCCCCCCTCCCCGCTCCCTCATGAACCCTTCATAATTTATAAATTATTATTTTGTCATATCT
>NW_022103942.1:5406555-5430242 GCF_000313985.2 Echinops telfairi
GCACATAGGTCTATTTCCCCATCCTCATATATAAATATATTTACATATGTACATGCCTTAATTTAGACCTCTATAAATGCATTTGCCTCATTTTTAATAATCACTTGTATTTCTATTCATCAGGACGAGAATAGAAACTGAATGTGCAGACACTGAAGCAGGAAGACTGGACAAAAGAAAATGCCAAGAACAATGTTATACTAGAAGAAAGAGCAGTAGTCTTAACTGTTAGAAAATTAGGTTCTGATTCTACTTTTCAACATCTCCTTATGCTGCTGTTTCCTCACATGAAAAATGGACAAAATTCTATTGTTTAAATTTCTTGTGATATTGTGAGGATCCAAGAAGATGAAGAGTGTTCAAGTGTTTTCAAACCTATCTAAACCTACTGAAGGTGAAGTCTACTAAGATGAGAAAAAGAAAATGAGGTTGAAGAGCCACTGGTTGGTCTTGATATTTTTCTCACTCCGACTCATTCTAAAAATGCACAAAGAAGCCAAATTAAAGTACATATGTGTGTTATTGTATATGAAATTGATATAGTAGCAACAAATATCCACATGCACACATACAGTATTTTGAAAATTTATTTTCCCAAACTGTAACCTTTCAATGATATGTTAACTAAGAACTTAAAGATTCGATTAGGTTTACAACCTAGAAAACAAAGGACACTACCTTTGAGGATATTTTTAATTATATTTGACCTTACAGCCAAGGCTTCTTGTATTTTTCAACAAATGGACCACTGATTGTTTTTTTAAATGCTCTGTAGTGAATGAGCCTTTACCTTTTCCATAAACCTTTTGAGCTTCTTGTTTAAAAAAAATGGGAATATTGTGGATAATCACCACAACCATTCCAAGACACAAGAAATCCCTCTTCCTAATACCTCACAGGTTCTCTTTGATATTCTATTATTTTCATATTTCCAATGTAGTCCTCTTTAAGATTGTTTTAACTGTATACTTGGTTTTTTTCCCCTTAAAATATATACACAGAGCTCATAAATCCAGGCAGCAGCACAAAAGATGACTTAAGAGACATACAGAATTAGGTTTTTTTATTTTAATTCTACCGCATATTAACTATATGACTTTGAGCAAGTTACTTTACCTCATTGAACTTCATTTTGCATAGTCAAGTCTTAAAAGGTAAATATGTTAAACTCCACAGGGTCTGATGCATAGGAAGTAACTGAAGTTACAATTAGAAAAATACCTTTAAATTATGTTGAACAATGAGCAAATATAATTGCTTGGAAGATATCCTTAGTAAATAACTCTATCTTTGGATTTAAAATGCATATTTTTTGCTTTCTTATAAGCTTGCATAGGTATCTATTTAAAAGTTCTATGACTATTCATTTCTCACCCTTACAGTTCAATTCAGCAGAAAATTGTTGGCTGTGTGCTGAGTGCTAGTCATTGTGATAAGTGCTGGGGAGTCAAAGATGAATAGGGCAGAGTCATTGATCTGGAGGAACCCATGTAGTCTAGAAGTGAAGACGCTCATTTTATCTTAGTTCAGAGGAAAAGCAAAAGCTGTTGATGATTATCATCCGCATTATGTGTTTACATTTTGATAAATGGCATCTAGGATCTTCTTTATTTGTTGAAGTGTAGAAAAATGAAAAATAAACTCTTTTTGCTTTTCATTAATATACTTCAATGTGTGCAGACAACGAACATCAGAGAAACAAGGCATCCACCTACATTATATTATAAATTCTCTCAGTATTTCTCCTGTGTTTTTATTGCTTTTTTACGTGTCTTGACATTTTCATGTGAGTAAAATATAGTCTCACAGTCAAGTTGTTCTCCATCAGGTCTACAAAGGGAAAAGTCATTCAATAAACATAAAAAGGGTAAAGGAAAATGCTAGAAGCCAATCCGCTGCTGATATAAATTTGAGTGTTCTGCTTTCTCTTTGATTAAAACTGCATGCAATGGTGCGTTTGAGAAATATTATTTTGCTGTTGCTTTTGCCTAGACTATACAGAGTTAGAGCAGTTATGACAATTACAGTTTACCCGGCTTTATTGGATAATGTAAAAAAAGATCTCTAAGGGATAAAAATATTTGTTTAACTGTGCTCATGGGATCACAAAGTTTTCTGTTAAATCCATGTTCTTGGGGCAGGATTTCAAATCCTTAATGGAAACCCAGGACTAGTTGTAAGAAGCCCTTGTGTATAACCACACCCACAATTTGAGGTTGAGTGTGAATGTGATCTGTGTTCTTTCTAATACAAACCAGGATATACAATGCTCATTATTTCAACTCCAGATTACCTCCAGTCCTCCAATGATACCAATATGATCTGGAGGCTTTGGAGCCTGACTGAGTATGATTCTTGATTGGCTCTTTCCTCTACTGTGTGACCTTGGATGAATTACCTTCTCTGTGACTCAATTTTTATGTTTGTTTGATGATAATAGTACCTACTCCATAGTGATAGATAGATCAGAGCATGGAAGAAGGGGGACCAGTCGAGGAAATTTCAGCACAGAGGGAAATGAAGAACAGAAAAGACATATTTGCTGTAACAATAGTTTTCAATGGGAAGGAATACCCAATCTAAGAGAGAGGGAGACAGTAAAAGTTTGTGAACTGAAGATGTGCCCAACCCCAACCAATGATTGATCCTGGAATTCTAGCAGGATGACAAGGGCTTAGCATGAAGTTTGGGATCCGTGTGCAACATTTGTAAAAGGGAGCTAAGCTACAGAGAGCTGGCCAGTAACAGAAGTGTTGCCATCAGCGTTATGACAATCTGTATTTCCATCGAGCAGGCATTGTCAGACTAGCTTATGGGCCTGTCTGCATGATCTGTGCTGACATAACCCATTAAAAAAGCCTCACTTGTTCCATTGATAAAAGTTTCCTCTCTCTTGTTTGCATACGTTCTTCCAAGCAGGACAAGAACTGAGAGAAGAGGATCCTGAAGTCCCTAGTACTGCTCGTAACAGTAGAATGTTTGTGATCTTTCATGAATGTAATACATGTAGCATACTTAGATTGAGACTACTTCAACTTAGACCTGCCATTTAAGAAGTGCCCATTGGCTTCATCAGTACTCTGACTTATTTTTAATGGCCCATCTGGCCTGAATTTGTAATCAATCTTATTTCAAAAATTCATTTTAATCAGTAAATCACTAGAAAAGTATTAGGTATACGCCATTCGCCACAAAATCCCATTGCTGTCAAGTCACTTCTGATTCACAGTGACCTTATAGAAAAAGGTAGAATTTCTTTACAGAAGCAAACTACCACCTCTTTCTCTTGTGGAGCACCTGATGGATTTGAACTGCCTAGTCAGCAGGTGAGTACTTAATCATGTGGCATTAGGCCTCCTGCTACTATGTTTGACATTGACAAAGATAAGCATAAAAAGGTTTAGAGGCTGCAATGAGCATGTTAATAAAGCAAAGCAAAACAATTGCCACAGTCAACTCTGACTCATGGCAACTCCATATGTAAGAATACAAATGTGTTAAATAGAATTTTCAATGACTGATTTCTTGGAAATAGATGCCAGGCCTTTCTTCCCAGGTACCTCTTGATATGGCTGAAAACTCCAACTGCTTACACCATTCAGGCAGACCTACATACATTAATGCTGATGTAGGCTAATATCTCCAAGTGAAAGGAGATGCTCCACATTTTTAGAAACTATTCTAAAAAAAGGTGACTTTGTTTTTGTTTTCTTTCTTCTTTTGCTTTATAGCAGTCACCTCACAGCATGACTTTGTTCCTCATTTCTTCTCTTTGATGCAGGTAGAGTTGTGGAAGCTTTTCAGTTTGTTGAGAACTTCAAAGTCTTTACCAGTCACCTTCGTTGAATAGCTGTGGCTATATATTTCTTCCTAAATCCTTCAAACAGCTTTCTTGTTGTTATATTCATATGAATGACTTTATATAACTCTTCTGACCTTTGGTAATAGTGGCCTTCTTTCAAAATAAGGTAGAAATTAGATGTTAGAAGTTTCTGTACCACCAATCCATTATATGAGAATAAGTAAAAATGTATTACTACAAAATCATATATACTTTTTAAACAAGAATATCAAAATGTGAAACTATTGTTTCCTGACATATGCTCTACCTACATCTATACACTTCTGCTCTGTGTTTCCATATTGCTAAACCATCCCCGAAATAATTCTGTGCTCTTCAATTTTCACCATGTAAAACGGACAGTTTTCACATCCTCCAGGCACTCAAATCATGTGTCTTTGAAATGTTCTGTAAGTTTGAGGAGTAAAAAGAAGTTTGATGGGGAAAAAATCAGGACTGTAGAGTGGATGGTTTAAGGCTTTTCATTGAACTTCTCTTAGAACAGTCATTGCTACCCTCAAGTAGTGAGTAGATGCTCTGTTGGGGGTGGGGAAATATCTTCTGTGCAACTTCCTGGCATTTTTTTATATCAATGCAATTTTCAATTTTATCAAAAGTTCTTTCTGTGTCCTTAAAAAAATCTATTAAAATGTTCCTAGAATCCTAAAGGAGAACCACCATAATAATCTTAGGAGCTGACCTCTCAGCCTTGAATTGAACTGCCCCAGCAGATTCCCTCAGAAAACACTGTTTTGATTGGATCTTATTTTTTGGATCAGACTGATAAACTCATGACTCAGCTCTAGTTACAATTTGTTCTACAAAATGACTGTCATTAGTTTCAATCTTGCTGAAAGGAAAAATAGAAAGATCAGCTCTTAAAGCTTGTTGGTGTTCAAACAATGCTTTTTGGCACCCTTTGGGCTGAACCATGTGAGATCTCAACTTCAATAGATATTATAGTTAGGGTAATTCAACAGTTTTCTGGAGTTCAGTCACAGTTTCTTCACTGGTCAAAAGTAATAGTCTTTAAGGCATCCAGTGACCACAGAGACGTGTTTAAACTTATTTTGTTTTGACTAAACTTGTGCATGTCTAAACTAGAAGTCTAGTAACATTCTGTTTTTGCTCACCCTCATTTGGCGGTGTGTGGGGGGGCTAGGAAATGTAGCTGCTTTTACTTCATATTCTTATGTTACAGATCGTCCTCCTACTTTCTCCAATGACTGATCCATACATGGTGATCGAAATAGAATAATAAACTCTCTAAGCTAATTCCTGTTTCATACCAATTTCATCCTGGCAAAGTTGATTTATCTTGCAAATAATTCAGATTCTTCTTATGATCTCTGAAGTAATATGCAAAAATATTTCTTATGTGTTTTATTTCTACTTCATAAAAGTACCAAATGAATATGAACAAATGTCATAAACTGTCCTTAAATGTTGACTTAGAATAAGGAGTATTTTAGTTGCTGCTCAAATTCAAATTGGTTCCACAGGTGTAGTGAGACAATGATATTTCATACAAGCACACCCTGTATCTTATCTTACTGCATATTAAAAAGAAAGCACTCACTTCACTATGACCAGGAAGAACATGACATTGAGAGATTGTGAAGGGAAATTATTATCTCTTTCTCTTGTGTACTTGAATGAAATCAGTTCATAGTTTACTAGAAAAAAAATAAAACCCTTGCCTCTTACCCATATTTGGACAGAAATATCTGACCTGAATATATGAAAATCCCTTCTAAATGTATCTAATAATAATAAACTCTTTTCCCAATACCTTTGTTATTGTCAGTACCATTTCCACTGTACAACATTCAGTTCTAGAATACTTGAATTTCTATGTATGGGAAACGGGATAGTGTGACACAGTTTCTTTCCCAAGGGAGCCTTATTCAGAACTCATTTGTTCTGTGACCTGCTTAAGCTGCCAGAAAGTGTTAGAATTTTCATAGCATCTTTAAAATGGAAATCCAGAGTGAAGGACAATGCATCAGAATTAGACTTTTTCACTATACAGCTAATGAAAAGTACCAGGAAGTATATTTTCTTTAGTAGAAAAGTGTTTCACAACTTTCACCCTTTATCAGATCTTCTTAATAGGGAAGCCTTATCTGTGAAATGACTTTTGTCAGTAAAAATTGTTCTATGTAAATTGTGTATCCTGAATTTTTGAAGTCTGAGTGGCAGCAGCCAGATTTAAAGTCTCAGAACATATCAAGAATAAACTTCATATAAAGATAATGGAAGGATGACATGAAATAGAACTTGTGGAAATAGTTTAGGGACATCTGTAAATAAAAATGTTTAAAGGATCAATAAAATATTTTAAATAGTAGTTTGATGTTGCAAGAAAGAAGAAAAGAAAGAAAGAAAACACATAACAGAGGAAGCAGAGAGAAGAAGACTATTGTTTCCTTTGACCTAAGAACAAAGACTATTGTTTCCTTTGACCTAAGAACAAAGAAGGACTTATGTGTGGAATATGAAATGTGTATGGTTCACTTAGCACTTAAGGTTCCAAAATGTATATGGCTTACTTCCCCTTCTCAGAAAAAAACCCAACAACTCAGCATCCCCCTGGCAATTAAAAACTTTTGCACTATTACCCATAATCCAGGATATAAAGTATAGTTATCTGTTTTTGCAGCCTCGATAGATTGTTCCAGCACCCACAGGAGGTAGAATCACCCGCTTCAGGAAACACTGTTAGGATAACAAAACATTCAAAATTGCATTTTCAAGGCATTCATTTCCTGAATGTATTTTTGTTTTGTTTTTACAGTTTTTTTAGAATAAACATAACAGGCGTATTGCCATCTAGTCAATTTTCACTTATCAACCCCCTAAATCTTTACAGAATCAGGTAGCTTGATCCTTCTCCCATGCATGAAGCAGCTGTTGCTGACCTCGTGGTTAGCAGTCCAACTTGTAACCCATTACACATTTAGAGGTCCTTATGCCCAATAAAGTATACACCAATTTAACGATTTTTATATGAACAACTCATTGGCATTGATTGCATTCTTTCAACTGTGTAACCATTCTCATCCATTTTTTCCCCAAGTTGTCCAGCATTACACCTAAGTAAGGTTCCTGCCCAATTATTTTCAGTTACATTCGCCAAATTAATCTCATATATATAGTTCTTAAAAGAGCAAAATATTCAACATCAATATTCTTTACTAGTTAAGATAATTATTCTTTGGATTTTAAGAGACATCAGGGATATTTTTGGTTTAAAGTTAAAAGATGATTTCAGAGCAGCAGTTTTTAAGGGTTGACCATCCTCCATGGATCCAGAAAGTCAGATTCTATGAAAATCTGAAATGGTTTTCTGTGTTTCTCCCCATTTTTATCACCATTTATTCATAACTACGTTAAACAAAGAGTAGATTCTGAGGCTGCTTCTGTACAAGCAAACACCTCATGATATTTCTTTCTCTGGACTCAAGGTTTAGAGTCACTGTTTCATATGTCTTTCCAGTTTATTGGCTAAAGCATATTTATTGCTTGTGGTTTACCTCCTAGTGTGTTGCATAGCTCCTGGAGTCTTAAAATTTTGTAAGAGGTAACGCAAGTCAAAAAAGTTGGTTTCTATTCACTTGGAGCAAAAATGGAAGAAGGAGAGCTAAGAATCAAAAGAAACCAGAATCTATGTCTGATGAGGATGAGCTCCTTGGCCATGAGAAAAGAACATGAGGGTGCCCAGCTATCATTACTGAGTGCGGTCTTTTCATTCCCTGATCTTTATCTGATCCTTCTGCCGGGTACTACATATTCCTCTTGTTGTCCCAATGCCTTCTTTATCTAGAGAATTTCTCAGCTCATAGGATCCAACTTCAACATCACTTTCTCCCAGAACACTTTTGTCGTACCCTGAGTTAAGGTTAATCTCTTTCTATGGCGTCCATGAAAACTTCAACTTCTCCAGTGTAACACATATCACACCATTGTAATTTCTTGCCTCTATTATCCCTGTTCTTTAGTAATTGTAAACCCCTTCTACTCTAAAAATAATTTATTATATATTGAGGACGGACTATGGGCAAGTTACTGTTCCAAGCACTATACAAATTTCATGTCATATAATTTTCACAAAGGAGGTGGACACTCTTTTCCATCCATTTTACAGATGAGAAAGTTGAGACATGCAGAGGATAAGAACCTTGTCCAAGGCTACACAGCCAATGAGTAGTAGACACATATTTTGAATCTGACTTCAGAGTAGCAGAGTTAAAAACCTGCTACTTTGTACTTTCTACCGAAGAGCAGGATCCATGTTTGAGCTCTTTATTTTTCTCGGAAATCAAAACACTGCCTAGTAGATAGATGGTTACAATAATGTGGATATAATAACATGTATGTAAGATGAACTGGTATATCCATGAAAACAGTACCAATTGGTAGGACCATGTATGGTGCAACATAGCAGAAATATAACTTGCTTTGATTGACAATAATCAATAAAAATCAATCATATTGTAATATTCTAGTATTAGCCCTGGGTACCTGCCTCACTTACATTTAAAAATCGACAGTTTTTGCATAAACTCTTAAGGCTTTATCTTCCCAATGTACTCAATGTATGTAGTGAGCACAGAGAATACAAAGAATACAATAAGGAACTTTAAAAAGAGGAAGCCTGGGTCCAAGGGCTTAGTATGGGTTCAGTGAAGACCACGCCACAGTGAACTCATTTGATAATTGTTTAACTGATGAGGAGTTGATTTCACATGGTGATTTGTATCTAGAAAACTACAAACAAAATTAAATATATAATTTTCTTCTAAATATTTCTTAAAATTTGAAATGTCATCTAACTCCTCGGTTAATTAATATCCACCCACATTTATTTAAAATAAATGACTCCACATATTAATATAACTCTTGGGAAATGTCAGAAGTTAAATATTGGGTTTGACATTTACCATAGCTTTGGGTAAAAATGGACTGCTTCATGAATCCTGGCTAAATTGGTTCTGCATGAATTCTTGTCAGTTCCAGTATATGGCAACAATTGTGTGGTATTTTAGGCACAATCTGATAATGCCCCAGAGAGACAAGATTATCTAGTAGAATGTGTCACTGGATGATATCTAATGAAGAGATCAGAGAATCATTGTTTTCTTCACTGAAAAATAACCTGGTGTATTTTAAAGCAAAGACATCAATTGTGTTGACATGCCAACACAATTAAATTTATGATTTCATTAGTTATTGTTCAGAAATCATTTAATGATCTAAAAATAAATACTTAAAACGACCAGTACTGTATCTTAACAGTAGCCCTGAGACTTTTGTAACCCCGTGAATTCAAGTTATATTCAAAAAGTATTTTCTACAAATGGGTTCTAGAAACAGTATCTAATTGTTACTAAATCTTAGACTGAGATTGACATTCATATTAAGAAAAGAACAGAAGTAATTTCTTATATTAGAAATTAGAAGTAATTTTCTTATATTAGAAATTAGAAGTGATTTCTTATATTAGAAGTAATTTATTGTATTAGTAATTTCTTATATGGTTATGCTTTCTTATTACATTAAGTTTTCAGTCAAAGCTATTGCAGAGTTTACAACTAATTGTCCTTAGAAGATCAATAAAGGTGAGTCATAATATTGTAACTAGTCAAACATTAAGATTTTTACTTACTTTCTTACTATAATTAGTATACACATATCACAATAAATAGATACATATACATGTTTGTATGTTTATATCATGAAGGTATATAAACTTTATACTAGTGTTATTAAACTAACAATTGTACATTGTAGATAAACATATCCAGTAATCCAACAAATATATGTACATGCCAAGTATCAATGATCTATAGCTGATTCCAAAAATAACCACAAGTCACTTCATTTTTTTCACATCCAAATCCATTCTTTATTGACATCTACAAATCTTTTTCCAACGGCATATAGAGGTTGCATTGACTAGTGGCTTTTGTCTATCAAAAAGAAAATTATATGACACATTTCATTAAATTCCTACTGTAATTATGGATTTCAGGTGTTATACTAAAAAATATTAAAGCAATGAGGAATAAAACAATATGGAATGTGGACAGTCATCCTTTCTTTATTCCACATATGATCAGATGCACCCCATGTAATTTCAGCTGAAATCAAGCTCTGAATCAATCTAATTGCCCCTCAGTTTTAACTATAAGGGTAAGTAGCAAGACAAAAACAGGCATCTGTTCTCAAGTCATGTAATCTTTGAATATGGTCTTCCAAGCAAATGCTCATTAACCATACATCACCCATTATTTGTACACCCTTTATTTGTGCACCTTTCAAACAACTTTGAGAGGAGCCCTTACTTCAGCAGCAGTCAGTTGGGAGAGGGAGACAAGCAAATCGTTCCTGCCATATAATATTGTTTCATGGTCAACCTAAATCAACAGACACTTCTACAGTCGTTCTTAGTGTACTTTAATGAAAATTCACATCCAGAGGTGGGGGTGGGTGGCACATATCTGCTTCGCAGTTCAATGGTGGCATTCAGACAGTTCGAACAGGTTAGCAGAACCAATACCTAATTCTTGGTTGAGTCAAACTAGTTGTTAAAATGGCACTTCTAATCAAGATTCTCTCTCAGCCACGCAATGTGACAATCACAAATTTACATTCCTTTCACTTTTGTTAACGTTCATCTACGCAACAAAGTATTCTAAGCACCATTAGTAATGTTCATTCCATCCATAGGTGTAAAAATTAGATTGAATTATGCTTATAATATTTATATTTTTCATTCATAATACTTGTTATTCTTTTGATGAAAGCCTATCTTATTATTCCCTTGTGTTTGTTACTTCAATAAACAAACATATAACATAAAGAGAAAACTTGGCAAACAACCAGAGGGTAACGAATTGTCATTAGTTTCAGTTTTGTGTTATGCCCCAAATTCCCACAAGATATTATGAGTGAATTATGAAATTCTTGAAAGTGTTAAAAGAGCCAACAATATTGTCAGAACAAAGTTCAGCAGAAGCGGAAAGGGGTTTGTCAAAATTGAACAAAATAGTTGCAAAAAAGAGAAGTCGACTGTTTCGAATACATCAAACACATTGGCTATGCTCTAATTGGCTTATCTATAGGAATAAGATCCTACTCCTACAGTGAAAAGATGCTTAAGGATAGATCACACAGTCAATAATGCTCAGATATTAGTGAAGAGCATAGGAAGTCAGGATTCCAATCAAGAAGCAGTATAAAAATACCTTAAGTAGCTGTTTTATTTTTTTTGTCAGGCACTATTTAATATTTTCTCATTAATGTTTAAAAACTCATAACCTATAGCATAATCTAGGTTTGTGTACACATTTTATTGTTTTTATTTAAGTATTAACTGGATGAAATAATAAACTACCTTTGATATATCATTTTTTCATACTTAAAATGGCCATAAAAGTAGCCTTCAATGAATTGCCTCTGACCACTGAAGATGTGAATACACTTGCTATCAGACAGAGTGCATTAAAAAGAGGATAAATGCAGATGTAGTCAGGTTAAAAATTTAATACCTTAATCATTTGTTCTCCCTTTTGACCCATTTTAAATTTGTTCTAGTTTTTCATTTCTTCTTTCTTTTTCTTTTTTTAACTTAATTTTTTTTCTTTTTTCTTCTTCTTTTTTTCTAATTGAGATTGTTCTGTTTTATATTGTTATTGTTATGGGCTTGTTTTTGTTGTGTATATTTTTCTGTATATGAAACCCAGGATAGGTAAATTTAGAGAAACAGTAACTGGATTAACTGGAATAATATTTTCTTTGGGTTATGGCAGGAGATGTCGAGAGGGAAAAGGAAGCTAATAATAATGAGTACAAAAAAGAAGACACTTTCCTAAAATTGATTGTGGTGATGGTTGCACAACTCTTTTGAACACGATTAAACCACTGAATTGTGTGGTATGTGAATTACATATCAATCTTGTTTATAAAAAAAACAAAGCAAAACAAACCTACCCATTGCCTCAGAGTCATTTCAGAATCAGCTGTTTTATAGGATGGAGTAGAACATTCCAAGGAGTTTCCAAGGAGTTTCTGAATCATGAAAGAAACAGATTGCTACATCTTTTTCCCATGGAGAGACAAGTGGATTCCAGATGCCAACCTGCTAGCCTTTTAGCGAGCAGCAGAATGCTTTAACTACTGTGCAAACAGCGTTCGATATATGAGAGCTGATAATTTTACCTCCATGCAGACATTAGATGCCCTCACTGTAGGAAAATTATTCTTTTTTTAAAAGAAGGAAAAAGACACCCTTTCATTGCAAATAAAACCACTAGCAGTGAGGAGTCATGTAATCAGTATTGAATTGAGTAGAATGTTCTTAATGGGCTGATTATAAATCCATGTCCTCAGAACTATGTGTTAAGGTGGGTTGACTCAGTGATACATTTACATAATTTACATTATATACTATACAGAGCCAAAATTAGGGCTGTGCCATTCCTATATAAGAATTTTAATAAATTATACTAAATATAAGATTATACATATAATTTAAAATTACATCTAATATGGATTATCTTTATAAATTGATCTCTATTAAGAGTATAATGAGATGGCAATTAATTTATTTAATACCTGGTCTTCAAATTTTTTCACATTATTGTAAATTTGGTATGTTTCTTTTCACCCTGGCATATTATTTTGACACATTTATAATTTTACCCTATGGATAATTATTTTTGCCACTTAGAGCTATGCTCATGTTTTGCTCATGATTTCCCATTATTTTCTTACATATTCCAATTACTGCATAATATTGCATTGAATAGCATCATAGATTACTAAACCATTCTCTATCATTTGCTTTCAATATTTTGCCATTATGAACTATATTCTGAGGATCATTACTAAACCATTCTCTATCATTTGTTTTTTACTATTGTGAACTGTATTCTAATGATCATCATCCTGCATAAACTATATTGTAATTAGGATAATTTATAAAGCTTTGCATTCTTGAGGTAAACTTACCAAATCATATTGAAAGCATTTTTTCTCCTCTGTTTTGTTTTGTGTGCAATAAGCATGTGTCTGTATGTGTATACACATCGACTGTTACAATATATTTCACATTTACAATTCAGTGATATCAATTGCATATATCATTTGTGAAACCATAACTACTACCCATTTTCAAATTTTCCCATAACTTTATCAGAAACTCACTATACCCTACTACTTCTAGTAACTTGTAATAAATTTTGATCTCTGTAATTTGCCTATTATGGATATCATTGTCCTTTTTTAATGGACATTTCTCTCAGAATAAGATTTTCACAGTACATCAATGTTGTAGTATGCATCAGGACTTAATTTTTCTTATGGTAGGATAAATTATATATATATACACACACACATACATATATCACATTTTGTTTATTCTTTCATGTTGATGTACATACAAGCTGTTTCCATCTTTTTGCCATTTTGAACTGGTGCACTGAACAAGTATCTATTTGTATTTCTATTTAATTATTTTGAGCATATGCCAGAATTTTTTCATACTCAAAATGCTTATTTCCCTAATATTTGTTAAATAATCATAATGTAACCCAAGAGGAAAGCGAATTTTGGGAATAATGAGGGCAACAAATGTATAGATATGCTTTACACAATTGATCTATGTATTGTGATGAATTGTATGAGCCTCAATAAATTGATTTAAAAAATTTTAAAAAATGATCATAATGTCATGGCTTGCATGTTGCTGTGATTCTGGAAGCTATGCTACTGGTACTTCAAATACCAGCAGGATTACTCATGGTGAACTGGCTTTTGGAGTTTCCAGGCTAAGAATAGACTATGATCTATATCTAAGTTGTGATCTACTTCTGAGAGATTGGCACTGAATATATTATTTATAGTAGCAGAATATTATTTTACTCTGCCAGAAAACTAGTTCCTCAGATAGAAAGTCACTCAAAATATGACTTGACTAAAATGCAGTGAAAATAAAGGACAAATGATGAAATGCTTTGGGGACCTTCATTTGCTAGTGGAGCATATCTCAAAATAAGAAGAAACAGCTTCCAACATCTATTATTAATCAGAAAGTGGAATGTATAAAGTAAGAATCTATGAATTGAAGGAAAGTGGAAGCTGTCAGAAATCAAATGGAACCTATGAAGATCAATGTCCTAGGCACACTCCTCTTTATATGAATATTGAATTGTGTGATATGTGGATTAAGTGCCAATAAAACTGTTTTAAATATACCGTAGGCCCAAGTGAGCCAAAATTTTGAATCAGATGATCATATATTTGTCATTCCTGGAATGACAAACTCAAGAGGAATGGTGTCACATTCCTGCTCAAAAAGATTTCAAGATCCATATTGAAGTACAATGCTCTCTGTGATAGGATAATTTCTATATATCTAAAAGGAAGACAAGTGACTACAATTCAAATTCACACACCAATCACTAAAGCCAGTGTTGCAGAAATTGAGGAAGTCTACCAACTCACATCAATGAAATGTACTTTCAGAACGCATTGATAATTACTGGTGAGAGTACTACAGCCCTGGACTTCAGTGTTTAGCTGAGGCATCTTGTACTCTTTAGACATGAAGATTTGCCTATCTCCATCTGAATGATAGCACTCAGCTAACAATACCTGTAGCCATGGCAGGGATGCTCAGCATTTACTTGAGGCATCCTTCTCTTTTGTTTTAATCTTGCAATTCTGCTATGTAGGATTCATGATGAACTAAGAAACTGATGCCTATTCCCTTTAGAACAGCGGTTCTCAATCTGTGGGTCATGACCCCTTTGGGGGTTGAAGGACTATTTCACAGGGGTTGCCTAAGACCATCAGAAAACACATAAATATTTCACAGTATATAATTACATATTGTTTTGTGATTAATCACTATGCTTTAATTATGTTTAATTATGTTCAATTTTGAACATGCAACTACATCCTGCATATCAGATATTTACATTATGATTCATAACAGTAGCAAAATTACAGTTATGAAGTGCAATGAAAATAATTTTATGGTTGAGGGTCACCACAACATGAGGAAGTGTATTAAAGGGTCGCAGCATTAGGAAGGTTGAAAACCACTGCATTAGAAGCTAAGATTAGTCCATCTCCATCTGAAGGGCAGAACTCTGATAACAATACCAGCATCTGGAATTTGAACTCACCTCTCCAAATAAAAATAAAAACCTGAGAAATACATATACTATTTCAGAGGCCAGTCTGGTCTGGATGACACTTTCTGACATGTCAAAACTATAAAATACCTCTTTATCTTGCTTGAAGAGACCCATTTGGACGGACAATGTCACCTCTGTCTTCTTTGGGCACTCACACTCACTCAATAAACACCTGCTCTATCTGCACCCTCTTTCTCTTAAATGGGTTTACTTGCTATGTGCTGCCTGAATCACCCATTTTGTGTTAACAATAGGAATGTAAACATTGGAAATAAAGAAGGATGAGTAGTTGGAAAATATTGCCTTAGTGATAGAAATGAAGGTAAAGATCACTTGATAGAATTTTTCAGGACTAATGACTTCTTCATTACAAACACACTTTGTTCAGCAACATAAAAGTCAAGCACACATTTGAACCTTGCCAGATAAAATACACAGCAATCAAGTTGACTACACCTGTGGGAAGAGAGACTGTGGAAGCTCAATATCATCAGCTAAAACAAGGCCAGGGTATGACTGTAGAACAAACCAACAATTGCTCATATAAAAATTCAGATTGAAGTTGAAGAAAATTGAAACAAGTCCTCTAGGGAAAAAAATACCATCTTAAATATATCCCACCTGAATTTACGGAATGTCTCAAGAATAGATTTTATATATTAAACACTGATTGAGCTGTGGAATGACATAACCACCACACATGAAGGAAGAAAAGGTTTAGTAAAGTGACTGGAAAGAAAGACAAGACCAAATGGATATTGGAATAGACACTGAAACTTACTCTTGAACATAGAGTAGTTAAGCGAAAAGAAATATCAATGAAATAAAAAAGTTAAACCAAACATTTAAAAGGCAGCTGGAGAAGACAAAGTAAAGCATTGTAATGAAATGTGTAAACACGTGGAGTTAAAAGACCAAAAGGTAGAAAAATGCCAAGTATATCTCATGCTAAAAGAACTCAAGAAAAAATGTCAAGCCATGAGTTGAAACACAAAAGAATTCTATTGGCAAAATATTAAAAAATCCAGGAAGCATCAAAAGAAAATTGATGTAATACAGAGAGTCACTGTACCAAAAAGAATTAGCTAACATTTAGCCATTTCAAGAGATAGCATATGATCCAGAATCAATTATATGGAACGAAGAAGTCCAAGCTGCACTAAAGTCATTAGTGAAAAATAAGGATCCAGGAATTGGTGGAATACTAATTGAAATGTTTCAACAAATTAATGAGGCACTGACAGCACGCTCTCATTTATGCCAAAAAATTTGAAAGACAGCTAGTTGGCCAACCAGCTGGAAGACATCAATAATTGTATTTATTCCAATAAAGGTAACCCATCAGAATGCAGAAATTATCAAACAATATCATTTATATAATTCAAACCAGGATTCAGAAGAGGAACCAGGGTTATCATTGCTGTTGTATGATGAACCTTGGCTGAAAACAGAGAATATCAGAAAGATGTTTTGTTGACTATACAAAGGTATTCAACTCTGTGAAATATAACAAATTTAAGATAACACTACAAAGAATGGGAATTCTAGAACACCCAATTTTGCTCATTCAATACCTGTGTACCACCCAAGAGGGCTATTCCATGGTTTAAAATCAAGAAATGTATGTTTCAGTGTCGTATCTATTTACCGTATTCGCTCAGTCTTTATATTCAGCAAATAACCTTAGAAACTGGATTATCTGAAGAATAACGTGGAATTAGGATTGGAGGAAAGTTTGTTAACAACCTACATTAAACAGACCATACAACTTTTCTTGCCAAGAACAAGGAGGACTTGAAGAATATATTTACTTTGATGAAGCTCAAAGTCTACAGCTTTCAATATGGATTGCAATTCAATGTAAACAAAAATCTTCTCGACTGGGTCAATAAACAACATCATGATAAATGTAGCAAAGTCTAATTTGTCAAAGATTTCATTTTATTTGGATACATCCTCAGTGCTCATAGTACAGCAGTCAAGAAATCAAATGATGTATTACATTGGGCAAATATGCTGCACAAGACCTCTTTAAAGTGTTAAGGAACTATAGTTAGGTAGCTAGAGACAGAATTAAAGGCTTTCCCTCTACAATGTAGAGCCTACATGCCAAAGCCACCATCCCCCCTTATAGGAAGTTGGAAGCTGCTTATGGCTGAAGGGCAGGCTTACGTTTAAGCTCCCGGCCATGAAGGGATGGTACACCTGGGTGGGACACCATCCAGGCCAGATGGGCTTCATTCAGCCTATGGGGCCAAACAGTACTAGGCACCATGCCTCCCAGAAGGACTCTGAAAAGCCAGACGCTCTCTCACATGCGGCTCCTACACAGTTCAGCGAGACCGGTCTGCGCCCCATGTCTATTTTCCAGCTGCTCCTTAGCCAGAATGCGGGTTTTTCTGGCCCCAGGTTTCCACATGTGGGTGTGAAGTGCCCTGAGGGTGCCTGTGTAAAACCTGAAACTGTTTCTATGCTTTATAAAGCTCACTTGGATCACAAACCAGGCTTCTGAGTAAATTCTTTCTCAGGCAAAGCCAAGGACCGAGGTATTTCTCACAGGAGAGACCTAACAATATCACTTTGAGGACGAAGGCATGCATGACCCACACCATGGTCATTTCTTTTGCCTCATATTCATGTGAATGTTGGACAATGTATCAACAAGACCACAGACAAATTGATGCCTTTGAAATTTCCTATTGATAAAGAATGTTGACATTACCCTGGACCTGCAGAAGAGCAAACAATCTGGCTTGGAGCGATTGCAGTCTGAATGCTTCTTGGAAGCAAGAATGGTGAGACTTGATCTCACACACTATGGACATATTAGCAGTAGAGACCAGTTACTGAAGAAGGACAAGCAAAAAAAGAGGAAGATCCTGAATGAGATGAGTTGACATAGTGGTGGCAATAGTGAACTCAAGCATATCAATAATTGTGAGGATGGTGCAGGACTGTCAATAGTATTTCTGTGTGTCCTGGCAGACATGCTGACATCTAGCAACTAGAATATTTCTTTTCAAATTGCTTTCCCACAGTGTTTTGCTAATTCACATGAACAATATATATTTTAAAACATGCTTCCATACACCATTGCTAACATAAAGCATTTTCATTATTTTGAATATATGCTCAGCAAAAAATCTTATTTTTGTACATATTTTATATAATGAACCTGACAGCTCAACTGTTATATGCTTCTCTGCTACCTGAAAAGTTGGCAGTTTGAGCCCATTGATTAGGTTGCAGACTAGAAAACATTCTGAGGCAGTTCTACTCTGTCACGTGGGGCCACTATGAGTTGAAACGGACTCAAAGGCACGTAACAACAAAAGAACAACTTTATTTGACTCTTGAGTTCCAAAACTGTCCATAGAGATTTATTTATAGATTACTTGTAAATTATCATCACACTTACATTTTTCTAAGTGTCCCTGTGTGCATTTCATATACAGGGTCACTATTATTCCAAAGTAATGCTTATGCTATCATTTCTGATGCATAGTCACTCACTGCCATCCAGTCAATGCCAACTCATAGAGACCCTATAGGGCAGGGTAGAACTTCCCTTGTGAAT
This sequence comes from Echinops telfairi, assembly GCF_000313985.2. NCBI lineage: Eukaryota > Metazoa > Chordata > Mammalia > Afrosoricida > Tenrecidae > Echinops > Echinops telfairi. Next base: position 5,425,181 of record NW_022103942.1, read on the forward strand.
TACTGAGACTGTCACTCTTTATAGGAGTAGAAAGCTCCTTCTTTATCCCACTTCTGACATATAGTGACCCTATATAGAGTTGCCAAGTCTTTAAATCTTTACAGGTGGAAATCGCCTCATCTTTCTCCCATGGAGACGCAGGTGGAGAGAACTGCCAACCTTGTGGCTATCGGTCCATTGCTTATCCAACAGTGCTACCAAGGCTGATTTGTGACTAACAGGTGGACTTTAATATATGTGTGCCTATGTGTGTGCAATTGTTGCATTTAATAATGCTTACCTTATATAAAGCAGGCTGATTTTAATATGCAGAGTAGTTTACTTTTTCTTTTTTTAGTTTACTTTTTCTAACGCAAAATTCTGATACAAAATGTTTGCTTGAAAACCACTTAGGAAATTTGAACAAAATATTTCAGTCAAGAAGAAATAACTAAGTAAGAAAGAGCCCCTTTGGAATAATTTAGTCATTATAAATGCCCCCTCAAAAGAAAGCTGCAGAATGCAAATGTGTCCGTGACTAAAAAAGGAAGCAGAGCAACCACAGACAGGAGTGCATAACTGAATTATAAATTTTAACCACTGCCAATATTACAAGAGTGGTTTAGGCACACTCAAAGCAAAGTATCATTCAAAGACCAACAATTTCCAATTCCATTACCTTGGGATAACAGTCATCTGCTTCTTCTCACATAGTAGTGTGGTTTCAAGTTTAAGGGAGGTAAAGTCCATTTTGCTCAGTGGAGTTTCCACCTCGAATCTTTCTGCTGTGGCTTATGTAGGATGTGTAGGATGTTGTGTGTTTTGAAAGAACAGCTACTAAACTCAAAGAAGTCCATAGCACACTGCCTGGTTCACCAAGGGCTGGATATAAACTAGGTTCAAAATGTCCAATTAGTGCTAGACATATTCTCCTCTTGGGTCCTACATAAGTATTGTTAAACATCCCTCCCCCACAGGCACCTGCCATGGTAGATTGTTCAGCCCCCTTTACCCACCAACAGAAGTGCAAACTCATCCAAAACATAGGTAATCCCATACCCTCTTCTTGACTTGAGTTTCCAGTTAGGTTCCCTTATCACTCTTTTGATTTGGGGTGACTTTAACAAAATGTTGTATGGAAGCAACTGTCTTATCCCTTTCCCCTATCTTTAGAAACTTATGGCGACTCCTTGCTTTATCATGACATGTATTAGTCAAGTAGACAGAGCTCTGCCTATGTGAATTAGTCTTGTTGAAAGTTTTGTGTATCAGCAACCTGTATTGCTCATGTAAATAGTATCCAGTCATGTTAGAGTTTAATCCATACAAATATTCTATAATTTATGTATTGCAGTATGAAAAGCCAGTTTATACGAGTATAATTTCCTTTTCTCTATACCATTGTTAAAATTAGTTTCAAAATCAACAGAAGTACCTTATACCTTGGGGAGGGTGATTTAGAATGTTCTCTATTATAAAATAATAATGATGTCTCTAAAGTGAACCAGAGACCTGCTGTTTGTTGAACAACTCCAAGCTTGAATGTTACACTACTTGAACAACAAAGTTAGAAATCACTCTGCTTGGTGTTCACAACTTTGCTCCATGGTTAAACTTAAAGTGCAACATGTTAAAACCTGTATAGGCTGAGAATGAATCATCAGTCATATCTTGCCTTTGACACAAAGGGGTGATGCTTCAGTCTAAGCACTGCTTTCACTGAGACAACATATTGTGCTTATGTTAGTGCATTTGTCAGGGTGAATTTTGTGCTTTATTTGAATAAATATGATAACTATGGATCCAAAGAAATTTAATGAGACAAGCAGTAAAGCTTAGAGGAAATCTGTGAGAACCATGAAAGAGATAAAGAAATAAATCATTGTTAAATTTGTATCAAGTCATTGTCTTATTTGGCATCTGTATACACAATGGTTAAGTCAATATTATCAACATGTGGTGGGGGTGACTAAAGAGGCTAATGTAGTATAAAGTGTGAAATGGTCAATGACTAAACAAAGAAGCCACACCATAGAAGAGGTTTAAATATTGTTAGGTGCATCGTGTCAGGCCTGACCTATAGCGATCCTATGCACAACAGAAATCACACTATCTTGTTCTGTGCTATATTTACAATTGTTCCCATGCCAGAGCCCATCGATGCAACCACTGTGTCAATCTATCTTTTTGAGGGCTTTCCTGCTTTTCATCTCCCCCTCCACTTTATGATCATGATGTCCTTCTCCAAGACTGGTCTCTCTTCTTAAATTTTTATTTTTTATGTTTAAACACATTTTCTTTGGGATAAACCCATGCCTCTTTTTCAGTAGTTTGAAAACACATGTCACCATGGGAGAAAAATTACTCTTTCTACTATCCTGAAGAATTACTGTCTTGGAAACTCAGGGGGAACAGCTCTACCTTGTCCTATGTGGCCACTATGGGTTGGTTTTTGAAGTTTTGTGTGATTGAGTACTCTAGTATCAATATATATTTTAATTACACTAGTTCATTCATTCACTAGTTTTGTTAAATTAATTCCTAAGTTTCTTACTCTCTTTAGACTAAAAATCTCATTGTCATCGAGTCAAATACTGAATCATAGTTATCTCCTCTGAGTTTCCAAGGGTGTAGCTGCTTAGGAGTAGAAAACTCAGTCTTTCTCCTGTGGAGCTGCTACTGGTTTTGAACAATTGACCATGCAGTTCACAGCTCAGTGAGTATTCTCTACACCACCAGGGCTCCATACTCTTTTTAGAGTTATATATTTTTACTTTTTAATCATTTTGGGGGGACCTCTTACAGCTCTTATCACAATCCATACATCCATCCATTGGATTGGTCTCTCGATAATATGTACAAATTATGAAAAATAAAGTTTTGACATCCTTGCCTCTAAGGAGAGCTCTAGCCTTATGTCTTTCAATACAGTTTGGTTTGTCCTTTTAGCAGTCCACGTACTTTCTATAGTCTTCTCCATTACTACAATTCAAATGCATCCATTCCTCTGTGGTATTCTTTATTCAATGTCTAACTCTCGCATGCATATGGGTCAATTGAAAATACCATGTCTTGAATCAAGCCCACCTTAGTCCTCAAAGTAACATCCTTGCTTTTCAAAAATCTAAAGATGTCTTATGCAACAGATTTACACAAAGTAATGAAACTTTTTATCTCTTGACTGCTACTTCCATGAAAATTGATTATGGATCCAAGCAAGCCAAAATCCTTGGCAACCGCTGCCTGCCTTGGGGCATGGACTAAACCCTTGCAGCTCCACTTGCAGTGATCGGGACTCAGCTACATATTAAAGTTCCCAAAATTGAAGGAAAACAACACAAACCCAAGAATACTCTACACAGCCAAATTATCGATCAAGATAGATGGAGAAATAAGAGATTTCCCAGACAAGGAAAAACCGAAAGAATACGTTAGAAGAAACCCAGCACTACAAAAGATCCTTGCTGACCCAGTATAGGCCAAAGAACAACACTCACCAAGCATAAATAAGAGATCACCACATAGAACAACCTCACCCAGGAGGCAACAAAGAGAAAACAGACCCCAAGATAGCATTGGATTAAGGATGGAAAGAAGTCAAGAATGATACACACACACACACACACACGCACAACACACTAATGAGAAAGGAAAGTAGGAAAACACCCAACACAAAAGGTATAAGATGACATCACAGAGCCCGCAGATGGAGATAATAAACCTGAATATCAATGGCCTGAACTCAGGCAATAAAAGATTGAGACTAGCAGACTGGCTTAGAAAACAAAACCCATCAATCTGCTGCCTATAGGAGACACATCTCAAGGCTACAGAACATGAGCCTGCTGAGGTAAGCTTTAACAAAAATGCAAAAGGGGCATAGGGAAAAAGCTGCTATATACAAACATTCCTGGGGTGATGACCAGGTAATAGAGCAGGGACCAGACCAAATATAGGGATACATATGGTAGACAACTAAAAAGGAGGGGGAGAATGGAAAAAATAATAATAATAAAGAAATGGGTAGCCTGGGCACAGGGCACCAACCACCCAAGTGGAGGGTACTGTTTATATCTCCACAGGGAAAGAGAGACCAGACTTCAACCCAGTGCTCCAAGATGTGAATGCAACATGCCGGTGTGGAGCAGGGTGGAGAGGTCTGAGGGGCTGGCCCCATTCCCAACTACTACGTGGACACCTGGCCCTCCCCACATAAGAATTTATTTCCAAGGACAGCATTGAATCTGCAGCTCTGGGAGAGGGACGTATCTGATCAGAGCACACGGAAGCAGATGAAGGGGGAGGAGGTGAGTGTGGAGCTCATCCTGGCCCACCAGGCCTTGAGGACAATGCTCCTGATTAGAGCAGCCAATCCACAGAGAGGACCACATGGCTGGCCCCACTATGAGACATGACACCACTCAGTGACTGATAGCCCTACAGGGGACAACACCAGAGACACAGTGTGGGAATTGCGCCCGATCTGATCCCGCCACACAGAGGCAAAACACTAAGGGGGTGCAACAGAACAGCAAGGGACTGGAGCGGCGAGGTCCCCAGGAAATGCTGAAGGTGAACTTTGGAGCCAAGGTGTGGTACCCCAGCAGACTGGACTGGAAAACACTCCTAAAGGCCAACACACAATCTTTGAACTAAGTACAAGTTTTTCTTTCTTGTTGTGTTTTGTTTTGGTTTTTTGTCATTGGTTTTTTGTTGTATATTGTTGCTTGGTTTTGCTCTGTCTTGTTTTTATGCATGTTATTATCTTTGCAGGTCTGTCTAAATAAGATAGGCTGGATGAACAATCTGGAGGAGAAAACAATGGGACCGACAGTTCCGAGGGGACATGGGAGAGGGGGAGGAGGGTGAAATGTAGTGGTGTTAACAAACCCAGGGACAAGGGAACAACAAGTGATCCAAATCGTTGGTGAGGAAGGTGTAGGTGGCCTGGTAGGACGTGATTAAGGACATTTGTAACCAAGAGGATTTACTGAATACAAATGAACACTGAGCATGATAGTGGGGCAAGAGAAAAGTCAAAGGAAATAGAGGAAAGAGCTAGAAGGCAAAGGGCATTTATAGA
>NW_022103942.1:5431408-5462139 GCF_000313985.2 Echinops telfairi
ATGAGGCCAATGAATGTACAAATGTGCTTTACACAATTGATGTATGTATCGATTGTGATAAGAGTTGCATGAGCCCGTAATAAAATGACTAACAAAAAAGAATTATCGAACAAAAAAAAGAATTATTAAACTAAAGTGAATAGGATGAATCTTCCTATTAAAAGATAAAGAGTGGCTTAGCTATCATGCAGAATGCATTGGAAAGTGGATGACTGCAGATGCAATTAGGTTAAGATCTAATACCTGGTCATTTGAAAATTTTTTGATCCATTTTAAGATCTTTCCTGTTCTAATATTTTTGGGTATCTTTTTGATTGAGGTTTTTGTCTGTTTTATTTTGTTATTAGTTTAAAAAATTTGTTTTCTGTATATTAAATCAAGGATAGGTAAATCTATAGAGACAATAACTGGATTAATGGTTCCTTGGAATTATGGAAGAGGAGATTGCGGGGGAATGAAAAGCTAATAATGATGAGTCCAGCAACCAAGAAAATGTTTTAAATCTGATTGTAGTGATGATTGTACAACTCTTGTTGATGTGATTGAACTATTTAATTGTATGTTATGTGAATTATATGCCAATAAAACTATTTTTTTTTAAAGAAAAAAAAGTCCTTGGCAATTTCCACCTGCTCTCTATCTATCATGATGTTCTATACTGTTCCAGTTGTGAGGATTTTGAACTTCTTTACTTGGAGTTTTAATCCATATTGAAAGCTAGCATCCTTGACCTTCATCAGCAAATGCCTCAGTTCCTCCATTTCAGTAAACAAAGTTGTGTTATCTGCATATTTCAGGTTGCTAATAAGCCTTACTCCAAAACAGATGCTGTGATCTTCTTCATATAATACTGCTTCTCTGATGATTTGCTCAGCAGCATATAGATTAAAGAATGGTGAGAAGATACAACCCTGATACACACCTTTCTTGATTTTAAACCATGCAGTATTCCCTTGTTCTCACAAGGGACTCTTTATCCATGTACAATTTCCAAATGAGCACAATAAAGCATTTTGGAATTCCCATTATTCTCAAGTTTATCTACAGCATAGTGTGGTCCACAGAGTTGAATGCCTTTACATAGTCAATTAAACACAAGTAAACATCTTTCTGGAATTATCTAAGCCAAGTTACATGTGACATAAGCATTGATATCCCTTGTTCCCAGTCCTCTTCTGAATCTGGTCTGAACTTTTGCAACTTTCCTGTCAATGTACTGCTGCAACCATTGCTCAATCTTAAGCAAAAGTTTATTAGTGTGTGATATGAATGCTATCATTCTAGAGTAAGAGCAAAATGTTGGGTCATCATTCTTGGAAATGGGTACAAATGTGGATCTTTTCCAGTCAGTTACCAGTTGCTGTTTCCAAATTTCCTGAGTGCTTCCAGTGCTTCTTCAATTTCTGAAACATTTCAATGGGTGAGCTTTGTTTTTGACTAATGCACTCAATGCTTTTTGAGCTTCCTACTTCAGCACCATTAATTCTTGCTCATATGCTACCTCTTAAAATGGCGAACTGCCAGCTAGTTCTTTATGGTATTGTGAGTATGTATTTTTTTCCATCCTCTCTTGATATTTCTTGAATAATTCAATATTCTGCTTTTAGAGCCTTTCAAAATTGTAATTCATGGCTTGACTTTTTTTTTAATTCTTTAAGTGTGTTCTTCCATTTTGGTTTTATAATTCTAGGGCCTTGCACATTTCTTCTTCTTTTTTTGAATCATTTTATTGGGGGCTCGTACAACTCTTATCACAATCCATATATACATCCATTGTGTCAAGGACATTTGTATATTTGATGCCCTCATCATTCTCTAAATACTTACTTTCTAATTAAGCCCTTAGTATCAGCTCCTCATATTTTCCCGTCTCCCTACTCCCCTCCCACACATTTCATTATAATATTTTAATTTGTCTTCTTGAGTTGCCCTTTGAAATTTTCTATTCAGCTCCTTGAATTCATCGTTTTTTCCCTTTGCTTTAGATACTCTACAATTTAGAGCAAGTTTCAGAGTCTCATCTGACATCGACTTTGATCTTTCGTTTGTTTCCTGTATCTTTAATGACCTATGCTTTCTTTGTGAATGATGATCTTAATGTCCTCTCCCAGCTCCTCAAGTCTTCTGTCATTAACATTCAATTAGTCAAATCTGTTCTTTGATGTTCTAGAAATTCAGGTGGGATAGTATTGAGTTCTTACTTTGGTTCCTGTGGACTTGTTTTAATTTTCTTCAGCTGAACTTACATATGAGCAATTGATGGTCTGTTCCACAGCTGGCTCCTAATTTGGTTATAGCTGCTGCTATTAGCTTTGTTTATCATGTCTTTACAAAGATGCATTCAACTAGATTTATTGGAAAGTCCATTCACCATTTGTGTTGCTGAAAAATTATATTTTGCTATGATTAATCCTTGGTCTTGAAAATTCCTTCATGTGATTCCAGCTGTGTTAATCTGGGTACATTAGAGAAACAAATGCACAGAATTTCATGTATAAGAGAGAGTTTTATATAAAGGGTAAGTGCACATCAGGAAAACATCCCAACCAAGTACTGTCCAAGCCCACAAGTCCAACATTAACCCATTAATCCATATGTCCAACACCAATCCACAAAGTCCTCCTCCATCTCACAAAACACACACTATAGCGCCGACTGCAGGAAGAAAGCTGAATCAGTGAACGTGTAAGCATCTCAGTGCTGGCAGGGGTCTCCACATGGCTGCTCCAGCACCCACGGTTGCATCGGGGTAGGTTCATGCGGCTTCTCCTCCGGCATGTCTTGAAGAAGAAAGTGAGCCTTGCTACCTGAAGCAGGGAACTGGCCAAGGCAGCTGCACCCTGGTCTGACCATCACAAAGCAAGAGACCCGAGAACTAGAAAGGCGAGACTCACCAAGCCATTTATCCCTCTGTCCTTCAATTAACCCTACATGTGTTTATCGGCCACATTGGCACAATAAACTTTAACTAACTCACCAGCTCTATTTCTGTCACTGAGTTCATATTTTCCATCTACTGTTCCTTCCAATTTATTTTTAAGTTTTCGATTCCAATCACTAATAGCTAACTTACTATCAATGCATCTTGATTGCATATTTGATGCATTTCCAACGGAAATTATTGGTAGAATGCTTCAATTTCTTCATTACTAGCTGTTGTGGCTGGTGCATAAATTTGAAAATTGTATTGATTGGATTTCCTTAAAGGAATATACAGATATAATTCAATCACAGATTAAATTGTACTTCATAATGGGTTTATCAAGATGTTTTCTGACAATGAATGCAATTCCATTCCTCTGACTATGTCATTCCCAAAATAGTAAACCATACGATTTTCTGAAACAAAATTGACAATACTAGTTCATTTCAGCTCACTAAAGCTTAGGATATCTATTTTCATGCCTTCCATTTCATTTTGACCACTTCCAACTTTCCTAAATTCATAATAAGCACATTCCAAGTTCAAATCATTAGCAGATTTTTGCAGATGTTTCTCTACCTAGTGTCGTGCCCCATCAGCAAATCCCAAAGGCTCCACTCCCAGAGGCTTTACCTGACTCACATTTCCTTGGCTGACTCCCCTCCAAGAAATCAACTCCTTGTCAATCATTTTTTGAGTGCCCTAGCACCTGAGGGGTCCATTTACCGGCAATGCCTCAGACAATGTTCTTCTTCCTTTTTTTTAGGCTTTCAGTATTTGAAAATACTTCAAAGCTATGCATTAGGATTTTGGTGACTTCTTCCTTACAAATGGGGAAGCAAGCCTTTTTTCATTTGTTTGTTCTCAGTCTGGAAGCTTTGCTGAAACCCGTTCACTTTGGGTGACCAGATGGCATTTGAAATACCAGTGACATAGCTTCTAGCATCAGAACAACACACAAATCACCACAGTACTATAAACTGACAGCAAGTGTTGGAAAGGTTGAAAAGTTACTGTTAATTTGTATAAATCAGAAACTGTTCGGTGGCAATAAAACATCCAAGACAGTGATATGCAAGGAGGCTAAAGGCCTCTACACTGATTTAAATTCCTAGGAAATGAACTTATCAGTGTAATTTTTGGGACTCAGAACCAATTACTTGGTTTACACCTATGTTTTATGGGAAAAATATGTTCAGTTTTAAAATTTTCCATGTTCAAACATGCATTTGGAATGAATTGAGATCGACAAAGTATCACTGTATAAACCATAGCAATATGAGTGGATTTGGGCTTGTGCTATTTTAGCCCCAATATAAGAATAATTGTTCTTATGCCCTAGCCCTTATCAATACTTCCCTCATAAAGAGATAACTAAAGGTATGGATGCTATAACAATTTGTAGTGAAGAAATCAGATGGTGCTGGCTATCAGTAAGAAAAGTGTCTGGCGTCTTAGAGGCTGGTCTTCAAACAAGAAGACATTTAAGTGAGGTGCCAATATAAGTCCACATGGAAAAAGCACACTAGCCTGTGTGATTCAAGGATTGTAAATAATAAAATCCTAATCCAAGGGAAGGAATGGTATCAGAATCATGTTTGCATAAGGCTATGGATAACAGTGGAAACAAAATCTATTTGAATGGTCTACACATGGATTTGCATGGTATACACACAGCGAATCCCTTTTGACATATTCAAAGGATATGAATAGCCTTGCTATCAAACAAAGAACATTGTAAAACAAATTAGGGCAGATATAGTTAGGTTGGAATGTAACACATTATCATTTGATCTCCCTTTTGGCCTATTTTAAAGTTGTTTCAATTTTTAATATTTTCTACTGTCTTTTTGACTGAGAATTTTGTCTGTTTTTAGTCAATTCTTTGGTTTGCCTGCTTTATGTTCATGTTTTGTATGATTTTCTGTATATGAAATCCAGGAAAAGTAAATATATGGAAACAACAACTGGATTAGTAATTCCCTAGAGGCAAGTCAGAGGAGGGTAAATGGAAATGGAGAACTAACAATGATTTTGAGAGGTAAATATCCTGAAATTGCTTGTAATTGAGATTGAGCAGTCTCCTTAATATGATGGAACAATTAAATTGTATGATATGTGAAGTATATACCAATAAAAATATATTTAAGAGTCACTTAGATAAAGCCTGAACCTTTTATTTTACCCACATTATTTCACAAGTCTTAGGTTTACCTCTTGTGTATTATGGTCCTTATGTTATTAAGTTCCTCGTCTAGTAGATATGCAACTTTTACCATTACAGTTATTTGCTGTTTAGTGTAGGCTCTCTTCTTGTCAGAATCATCTAGGTGTCAATGATAATCACAGTAGAAATGACGAGATAGAAAACAGCAGGGTGAGGTACTGTTAAGACACTTAATTGACTGTTTGACATGTATTCTAGATATGTGACAGGTAATAATTAAGACTGCTTAATTAGTTTCTGAATTTTAGGATAAGGAATAGAAGCAAAACTGCATTGTACTAATGAAAGACTGAATTACTATAATCAAAACATTCTTTTATCTGGGTAAAAGACTTTGACATAACTAAGTGTACTGCTTTTCTTTTTGTATAAGAGAAATAAAAGTTGAATTAGCACAATGATCAAAACCAAAGTTCTAGCCTATTTCTTATAATTGCAAGTATTCTTAAATGTTAGAAAGAAACTTCAAAGATTAAAGCTTAAAGTTCTCACATAGAGGAATAGCTGTATTGGGGCAAATAGTATTTCAGGTTTGTTGCTGTGGATATATGATAATTAGATGTAAGTGGTTAAAATTCATTAAGGAAGTAAAACAAGTAAATATATTAAATATACTAAAAAGCTGGAAATCTCATTTCTCATGTTTCATTTCTATTTTATGAAATTCTGAAAAAGTTTTATTAGGAAAAAGAAAATTCTAATTAATACATTATCTCAAATCTGGCATTATAACCCAAACACTTTGAGATCCTATTAGACAGATATTATATATATATATATATACACATATTTGCTAGATTACTTATATGTTTTGTAAATGCCTGTTCATTGGTGTTTTAAACAGCCACTAAATGAACAAGTAACTCCAAGACATTTCTCAACACATGTTCTTTCTTTTTTTTTTTCAGTTGCCCAATTAATTGTATGTGTGTATGCATATCTATGTACAATTTCCCTATTTGGGGCCAAACAACCAAGACTTCCTTCACTTCTGAGAACCTATAACTGCCAAGTTTATGTTCTGAAGATTGCAAAGTAGATTAATACTGATGGGTGCTATGTCCCAGTGCATGTAGAATTTGAAAGCAAAAACAGATGGCGTCCAAGAGAAAGACTGCTTGATGGTGATGATTTTAATGACTAAATGGAAGTCAAATGAGAGAAACTATTGAAAGCTTGAGAGAGCTGGGAAGTGGTCAGAGGGTCACAATAAATAAATAAATAGATGATAGATAGATGAAAGGAAGAGACAATTAAAGGGAAGAGACAATTTTTAAAAATTCTACAAACCAGCTTAGTTTTCCTTAAAAAAAAAGGCCCTGGAAAAGAACAATACTCTAACATCCCTGAAGCCTAAGGACAGTAGATACAAGCACCATACTGACTAGTGATGGCAGGAAAAACAGATGGCTGGTTAGCCCATTAGGTAGTCTAGACAGGGAACCACCAGGGAAGATGTGGCAGCATCATGAGCCAGACACAACGCAGTGGCAGACAGCTTGAGTTGGGCTCTTTCTGTTTGATTTGTCACCTTATTTAAAATAACACTAGTAAAATGACCATTAAGCTATAGTTTCACTTTTTGGTTGTTTATTTTTATTGACCATAGTTCAGTGAATAAGATAATTATGTCATGAAGCACAATATTCATTTTGATTTAATTTGTTTTCTCCTTTTCATTTCTTTTGACACAACCATGATCTTTCTTTGAAAAATGCAAAAGGAAATCTGTGGGGATGATAAAATTAGATCCTTCTTTAGGTAGACTGAGTCAGGTTGAAGCTGAAGAAACTTAAAGCAATTCCACAAGAGTCAAAATATGACCTTGAGTATATTCCACCTGAATTTCAAAAGCATCTCAGGAATATATTTCTTTCTCCTTGAACACAATGACAAAAGATCTGAGGGGATTTGCGGTAGCCTTAAGAACATCATATATCAAGAAATCAAAATGTAATTTTAAAAATGGAAAAAAGAAAAGAACAAAGTGGATGTCAAAAGAGGATCTAAAATTTGCTCTTCTTTATATAATACCTAAAACAAATGGAAGAAATAATGAAGTACAAGAGCTGAATAGATTTTAAGTTGCATCTCAATAAGAAAAAGTATTGTAATGAAATGTACAAAGACCTGAAATTAGAAAGCCAAATAGGAAAAATACACTCAGTATATATTAAGCTAAAAGAACTGAAAGAAAAAAAATGAAACCTCAAGTTGTAACATTAAAACGTTATCTGGGTAAAAACATTGAACAATGTGTGCAGTTTCAAAAGAAGGTGGAAGATATAGAAAGTCATTGTACCAAAAAGAATCAGTTGATATTCCAACATTTTAAGAGGTTTCATATAATCAAAACTGATGGTACTGAAGGAAGGAGTCTCAAGTGCACTGAAAGCTTTAGTCAACAGCAAGGCTCCAGGAATGAACAAGACTAATTCAAATGTTCCAACAAGTTAGTAAAACACATGGAAGATCAACTGGCCAACTAAGTGGAACAGATCCATGTCTGTACCCATTCCAAAGATAGGTGATCCAACAGATTGCAACAGAAAGTATAAAATTAATACCAAATGTAAGTAAAATTTTGCTAAGGATAATTCAACAATGGCTGGAGCACTACATCAACAGGGATCTGCCAGAAATTCAAGCCAGATAGAGAAGACATAGAATAGTATTACTGATGTCAGATGGATCTTGGCTCACATAAAAGAATACCAGAAAAATGTTTACTATTGTGTCATAAATGATACAAAAGCATTTGACTATGGCTCATAACAAACTATGAATAACATTATGAAGAAAGAGACTCCCTTCTACTATAGATAAGTAACTCCTGTTACCCTAATTATAATGCTTCAATTCTGATGATCCATGTCTCTGAACTCATTTTAAATGGAATTCAAAATATTTAACTTTTTCCTCCAGGAAATCCTCTCCAATTTTTCCTATAGAATGCAATTTTGAAATTTATCAATTTTCCTCAATAAATCTATTAGTTCAGTTTATCTCTTAGTTCACCATTAGTAACCTTATTCGATATTGAGTATGTGTGTATTTAAGCATGTGACTACACTAAATGATTTAGGAGTTCATTGAGATAAAAATTGTATCTGTGTATAATACTTACTCATTTGTGTTGACCACCTAGAATAGAGGATTTTTTTCTTTTCTAACCTTCTGTGCAGAAACAATTTTTTTTTCAAATCCTATTTTTCTCTAATAAAAGCTTAAGTCCAGAAAGTTAATTTTTTTCTAATCAGAAAGTAATACCAATGTTGTAAAGGTTGAGGCTCATTTTCTTACTTGTGAAAATTAGATCATTGGTTCAATAAATAACAGAATTTAGCTTAGAAATAAGTATAGATTAAAAATGATTTTAAAGCAACATTTAATTATGCAGAGCCCTGCAGATTGTTTATTCATAATTACTGAAAAATGGCAAGTATCCCACATAATAACCTTTCCAACTGAACATGGAAATGCATTTTCACACATGCAGATATTTATTTGGCCACCAGACAATCAAGATTCCCATTTGTGCTTAATGGAATGGAGTCAGTTTGTCTTCACTAACTCAGCCAAGGTTCTTTTCTCTGCTAGTGGCAAAACATGTCTGTCCCTGTAGCTAAAACAAACAGTTGATTATTCATTTTCCTTTAGGCAACTGCCATAGAGAAGTGCCCATGATACTTGTTGTTTATCATGAATGACTATTCGGGAGAATCCTTGTTAAAAGGAAAACTTTAAAGCCAAGATAATAAAGATACATTTAAACACTGTGATTTAAAATATATATAATAATGTATCCAAGCCTTGGGCAAAATTTAAATGCCCTGTGTTTCTGTGGAATCTTTTGTTTGTAAGGCTCCACATTTAGATTAAAGGAGCTGACTTATGTCACCAAATGTTTGTTAATAGTTTAAATAGGGCATATCTCTTGAACTCTTAAAAATACATAGTAAATATTTCCCATGGGTTATGCACTAAAAATTTCTGTTTTCAAATAGGTATATAAACTGTCAACTAGGTCAGAGTAAAGTAGTTGCGAACCTATAATATACAACCTATCTAGAAAATGACAGAAGAGATGACAGATTTATCGAAAGTTTTTAGAGGAAGTATAAAAACACTGAAACTCACATAAGTAAGTGTTTCCAATTAGCTCAGATGATTAAAGTAAGATATTCATGAGAACAAGCTATAATGGAAATAGAAATTAGGGAATTAGAAGGCCCAACTTCCAGTTTCAATGTTATAATTAGCTATTTTTTAACATAATCAAGGGAGTCTTTCTTATATTCCTCACAAATGTGATGATATATTTGTAAACATTTAGTTCAAAATTCGTTTTTATTAATAGTACTAACACTATCAAAAACTACATAAAAGTATACTGTTGGAAAAGAGAGGCTGCTGAGTCAAAAATGGAGATGATTTCATATGGCTGGGTTTGTTTTTTTTGTTTGTTTTCTGAACACAACACATTCACAAAAGGATGGGCAGTCCCCTAGGTTATGAAGGAGATACATTTCTAACTGTGCTTTTAAGTCATTCAGTGGAACTTGTAGATGAGTTCAAAGAGATACATATGCCTTTTACACATTTGGCTTCTCATCAAAAGGTCAGTAGTTCGAAACAAACAGTTGCTCCATGAAAGAAAGATGAAGCTTTCTACTCCTTTAAAGAATTCTAGCCTCTGAAACCCATAGGGCCATCCTACCTTGTTCTATAGTGTTGCTGTGACTAAGAACCAACTTGAGGGCAGTGAGATTTTTCTTTTTTTAATGCAAAGAGCCCTGGTGGTGTTTTTCGGCATTTTTTTTTACCACATTATTTTCCTTGTTCTCTGTGTTGGAATATACACGTAAATTAAGTCTTAACTCATCTGGTAATCATATACTAATTAAGAAATTGGCATGACAGACAATACATAAGCAAACATGCACTATACGTATAAGTGCCATAGAAAAATTAAGGGAGGATAAAAGACTGGAGAAGGGCTGTAGGAAATGGAAGGATGTTATTTTCATAGGGTTATTTAGGAATACTTCTTCAATAAGAACATGGGTTTTGGACTTACCTGAGAGGTGAATAAACAGGCAGCCATTCAACTACCTGGGAGAAGAACCTTTCAGATACAGAGAACTGGAAGTATAATACTGCTAATGAGGCATGAATGATCTCCGGGTCCTCTTGGGAAACTGAATTCATCAATATGGCTAGAAAAATAGGGAATCAGAGGAAAAGACTAGGAAGAAATAAGATTAGGTAGGTAGCAGGGACCAGATCATATCTGGTTCTATCAAATGCTATCTGTTATCATTATTAACCACTGCTCCTTTGCTAGTTTGTCATATTATTGTGGTCTGTATGATACTATGATGCTAGGATTTATGCCACTAGTATTTCAAATACTGTCCCTCATGGAAAGATGCTAGCTGAGCGCCCAGACTAAGATAAACCAGGGGGGAAAGACCTGGCAATATACTCCTGAGAATTAGTGTGTAAAAATCCTATACCTCTAAAAACATTGTCTAACATTTCTAGTCACTTACTTAGGACACAGTTGCAAGGATTAATCTCTAGAAAAGGAGCCCTGGTGCCACAGAGGGTTAAATATTGGGGTGTAAGTGGGCATTTTAAACCCACAGGCAACTCCATGGGAGAAAGCTGTATGCTCAGTAAAGATTTATAGCCTTAGCAACCCTAAGAACAACTACTCTATTCTATACAGTTGCAATTAGTTGGAATTGGTGAAGACCATCATGTAAAGTGGAAGCTAGAAAAGAGAAGAAAGCCCTCAATTAGAGGGACTGACATATTTGGTAACCGCAATGGACTCAAACAAACGAATGAACATGAAGATGACATAAGCCTGACACGTTTTAATCCTATGACAGCAAACAGCAACATCATTGCGAAAGCTGTCGAGTTCCAGGAGATCTCAATTTCTGAAGTAATGCTTTTTCCTGTGTAGTAAATCTTTATAAAATTCCATGGTACAGACACGTTATGGGATGAACAGAATAATCACAATAATGGCTAACTTTATCAATTAGCAAAGTGATTATCACTTGCATGAGCTCATTGAATCTTTACAAACCCCACATAAATTAGATAATTATTCACTTTCTTTTGTGAGACAGGAGTTCACAGAGATTAAAATCCTTGTGCATGGCCACATGGTGAATTATGTAGGAAACTGGGTGCAAAGTCAGACTTCGGATTATTCTTTTATTTATACGAATCCTCTCTATCTTATTGATCAGGTAATAAAAGTGATCAACAAAAGAGGACCTAAAAAGCCAGGAAATAGTGCTACAAATTGTAGCTCCACAGCTATGAATAAAACTTAGAACCCTGATTTTATTCCCTTAATATAAACAACACCTCAATTCGGGGTATCCACCTTCTATTGTTTTAAGTACTCTTTGTTCTAAGTACTTATGAATTTCATGAATAAAATGTAAGTGCAGCAACATTGAAGAGACAATATAAATTCATAATCTTGAGACATTGCTTTGAGTAATATACGGTTCTGTAAGAAGTATTTCTTACTCTCACCCTCTGGTGTTTTCCATTAGTGAAGGAAAAAGTAGACTTACAAGGGACAGTAACTGAATTTGATTGAACAAAAGGATAATCTTATTTAGAAAGAATGATACATTTCAAACAAGGAGAGACTAGAGGTTGGCGCCAATCACTTCTAAATATAACATTTATTAAGATGTATCAACTACAAACCAAGTTTATTGTGAAACATATTGCGAATAAAATCAGGTTGTCACTTTTTCTTTTGCTTTAGGTATTGCTGAGAGTGTTTCATAAGACCAAAAAGTCAAATTACGTGCAGTTATTTGCAAAATAGGGCAAAAATTTAAAAGGGGAAGCAAAGCCATATGTACTATTAAAGAATCTGATCTTTTAATTTAGTTCTTACTCACTTATTTTCTTTTGCTTATCTTTTGTTCAGTTTTCTTGTTGTTGCCAATGTCTGCTCTGTATCTCTAGGTAAGACAATCCCCATAGCAATACTAATCATATTAGTGCCCTGCTGATGTTTCTCAATGAGACCTGGTTAGTTTTTGTGAGATACCTTGCACTAAGCCAATTAGCCTCTTAGGCTAGTTGATGTGTCTGGTCAACAATTTTATTAGGTATGATTGGAGACACCCAAAATTCATACATGAAGTCTGCTCTCAAGGAGCAAGCAACCCAGCTATGAAAGGCAAGCAAGTACAATAAAAGTTGATGAAAACACGATTTTAACCTTCATACGATTTTTGGCTTTTCATATATCCCTATTGTAAAAGTCTTTATCTTTATTTAGGTGAATAAAATGGCAATATACAACAATAAATAAGTTAAGGGGAAAAATGAGGGAGCCAATAGAAGATACAGGGATGAATGTAAAGGTTAAAGGCAACAGAGTCAGATACCATTATATATATATTCAATCCTACAATAGTAGTGATCTACACTATTAAATGTTTAGGCAGACATACAGGTTGAACAAGTGTGGGAGGGAGATAAAGAATATGCCCTTTATTATATACTGACAGAGGGTATTTATTATTCAAATATATCTCTCTATATGCAAATATATCCATATATTGCTGCAAAAATATTCATAAATGTGGTGGAGTATACAAGGGGAGAAAGTGATGGAAACTTCTTGGATATAAACAAATACCTTGAAGGAATGAGTTGCTAGACCTGGGGTTCAGTACCTTTGGTCTCTGGGGACACCAAAGTCAAATGGCATAGCATAGTTCCCAAATAAAGTGTTCCACATCCTGCTTTGATGAAGTGTCTGAGGTCTTAACTCATGAACAGCCATCTAAGGTGTCAACAAATATTGGTCCTTCCTGTCCAGATGAAATAAGCGTGATAAAAATCAAAGACATATGAAAATTAGCCTAGTGGATATTTTTGGACCATGAATCCACAGTCCTGAGCTACACAAACTAGATGGTGTGCAGCTACTAAGTCCGTGTGATAGAGTAAATAATCAACCATTTAATCCCTAAAGGGCAGTATTTACTCAAGGAAAGAGAGGGTTAAGAAAGAAGGAGGAATGGAAACAGGAACCGTCGGGATAAAAGGGGATCTGTGATGACGTATAGAGGAAATTTAAAAGGATGAGCTGAGAAAAATGTTATAATTATTGACTGTAAAATGTATGATGTGCTCGGTAACCCTTCAGCTAATTCACAATAAAACGTTTTAAATACTTTATAAATGATACATTAATAATATATGTGTGCATTGGATGTTCTTATATCCTAAAATAAATTAATTATATATTTTCAATTCTAATTAGAATGATAGTATTAATTGTGAGTGACTTGAAGCGTTTCCTTTTGTTTATCTAATGAAATGTTTTTTTCTCTTCTAATTTCGGCCTTAATTTCTGACAGCTCCCTATTAATGTACACCAACCTCCATTTTTAAATAGCCTTTAGCAAAATTTTATTTCCTTGTGACATTAATGATATTGTTTGATAATTTCCACATTCTGTGATGATCCTCCCATTCCTTTTGTAGTACATTAATTTCTGCATTTATTATATTTCTTTATTCTATGTACTTTTCTGTTGCTATTTATTTAACTTCTTTGATTATAAATTAAACATATGAATTCTCATTCTATCTTCTGTTTTAACAAGTACATTTATGGCTATATATTTCTCGGGATGAATTTTTTTACCTGCATCCCATATTTGTAAATAATATTTCACATTTATGTTATGATTCATTAGTTGCTCACTGAATTATGTGCAGCTGTTTTTATAATTTTCTCAACCAATATATTTTGCCACCTATTTATAACTTATCTGTAACTTTACTACATTTTGGCCAGAGACAGTGGTTTATATAATATTGATCCTTTGTTATCTGTGCAAACTTTCTTTGCAGCCTAAGAGCTGCTCAATTTCTATAAATGTTTTATATTTGCTTGGGAAAATGGAAGGTCTCTAATCACTGGGTGGGATTTTATAGGTAACAGTTAGATAAAAATCTTCATAATTAATGCTTTTTCTTATATATATTTTTTCACCCTGTTTAAGGGATTTTTTAAAAATATTTTATTGGGTGCTCATACAACTCTTATCACAATCCATACATTTTTCTTATACTTTTAATAACACCATAGGTCTACCCATAATTGAGAAAGGGTTTGTTAATTGCCACTAAGATTATATAACTGTTATAGTGAATCTGTTTTATGGGTAAACACTGATTCGTATTCCTGAGGAATTTTTTTTTCTGTTATCATTTTTTAATTACCTCTTTTATCACCAATGATGCTTATTTTCCTAAAGACCAGTTTGTTGAATAAGAATAAGCTACAGGATAATGTTTACCAAATAATCTTTCCTATTTATTTTTTGCTGTTGTTTAATTCCTTCAGTATTATGTATTTTAACTATATCTCTAATAAATATAATAAAACTCAGTATTTAATTCAATCTGAACAATTTACCAGCAAATTTAATCTTTTAAAATTAATTGCTAGTATATTTGAAATTATTTGTAAGTGCTTCTGTGTTCTTTCTTATATTAATTCTTCTTTGCATTCTACTATAGAGTTGTGATTCTATTGGGTCTTGAATTATCTCTTCTCTACTGATGACTCTCAATACTACATACTGCTTAGTACATAGACTGCATGTTTTTTTCCCCAACAGTTTTATTGGCATTTAATTCACATATCATAAAATTCATATCAAGAAGTCAATTACATCCAGAAGTCAATCACATCAAGAAGTATTGTACAATCATAACCACAATCAGTTTTAGTACATTGTGCTCATTTTTTTCTTTCAGACTATTTTATTAGGACCTCATCCAGACATTATACCATTCCTTTGTTCAATCATATTAAGCAGTGTTGTACAATTGCTAACACAAGCAGTTTCGAAACATTTTCTTCCTTCTTGTACTCCTTAATATCGGCTCCCCAATTTCCGCCGCCTCCCCACAAACCTCTCCTGCTGTACTCCCCAGGAACCCTTACTCTAGTTATTGTCTGTATAGATTCAAACATCCTGGATAACAGATAACCAAGGAGGCTACCAAATATTTAAAAATGCAACAGAGGTAAACCCCAATATGAAAAAAAATAGCAACACAGAAAACATGAAAAATCAGAGCAACCACAAATTGTGTTAAAAAGGAGATCACATGACAAATTTTAACCATTCAAGTCAGATTTATTATTTTAATCTACTATACTGTTTGTCTGATCACCAGGTTTTTCCCATCCCTCAATTATGCTTAGAGGAAAATGTATTTTGGTTTCCACTCTCATGCATAGCCTTCTGAATATCAGAAACTTGCAATTTAAAGCTCTGATACAATCTCCCCATTTCAGATTTGGGTTATATCATTTGTGATCCTTGGATGACAAATGTTGGTGTGCTACTTCCATGTGGTTTTAGTTGACATCTCACTTTCATGGCTGCTGTATGAAATGAGCCATTAAGACCCCAGACACTAATCTTTCTGATAGCCAGGCACCAAGGAATTTCTTCACCGCACTTCTCTATAGCACCCAGGTCATTCATGCTTATTTTATGAGGGAGAGGATTGAGCAGGTTCATGTTGTAAGAAGTAATTTTTCTTGAATTGGAGCTAGAATTAAGTGTGAGCACAAAATCTATTCCTGAATCTATGTTTCCTATCAGCTTCTGGATCACCTTAAAGACATGTTTATTATTGTATGGTAGAGGATCTTATCCATCATCTCCCTGGAGTGTAATAATCTTCTCTTTATATTGTCATTGATTTAGCCCATGGTAATTGTGATAGGTAGGTTTATTGTGCAACTTGGCCAATAGGAACATTTGGGATTAATTGGGTTGCAGTTTTATTGGAGGGTAAAGAGATAAATGACTCTGCATGGCCTGCCCGTAACCCACTTCTCTTGCTCTCTGGTGATCAGACCAGTATGAGGCTGCTTTAGCTAGTTCTCTGCCACAACTTGTGAGCTACACTACCTGTGGAACAGCAAACCTGTGGATCGTGTCACTAGAGCTTTAGGTTCCTCAGAGAACTGCTTCACCACACTGCTGTTTGGTACTTTGCTTGAGCTTCAGGCTGGTGAATAACATTGCTTGAGATCAATATCCCATCTGGGCCTGCTTCGCTAAGCTCCTGAGCTGCTGACTGTTGGTGACCCGCCCTTCTGTTTGCTGCCTGTGGCAGGACTGCCTGCATTGTCTGAGGGAAGCCTCAGCTGTCTGCTTCTCTAACCTTTGATCCAGCAGTCCTCATGATTTGAAGGACTTCCAGTATTTTAACTGTTCCACGGAAGTGAGTTGAACTGAGCCCTCTGGATTGCTGTATGGACCAATTAGCTGTTATATTACTTCGTGCTGTATAAATCTTTCTCTAGAGAACCCTAACTAGCAGAGTAATAATTTTAAAACACTTTTGAGAAAGGGAGATTGGACAAGTGTAAGCTAACTACAAATTGCAATACATAGATTATTAATTTGTACAAAATAAATGCTATGTGACTGGATACAATTTACACAATAGGAGTTGGTGGTCAGGTAAAACTTAAGGATAAAATTCACTGACAATGTCAGACACAGATCTGCCAGAATAATACATATCTTAATATAGGAAGTAGGGTATTGAAGTAGTAAATGTTAGTCTACCTGCTGACATTTCAATAATACTTATTTTTTTAGATTTGTGTGCCTCTTTCATTGTGTGTGTGCATATGTATATATATATCCATATTTCCATAGTTCAATCACATCAAGCAGAATTATACAATTGCTACCACAATCAGTTTCCAAACATTCTTTTTCTACATAGATTCCTTGACATCAACTTCCCTTAAAAGCCCCCTCCACCACTGAACACCCTCTTCCCTCCAAACCCTCATTGTACTTGCTGTCTCTATAGGTCCTTCAATCCTGAGTTTCATATACCGAAAAATAGAAATACATATAACACAACTTCAAGAGGGTGACCTCCATGGTCTTCTGTGTAGTTTAAGTCTTAAGTTTTCCTGTTGCAGATATATTTTAAGTAGATTCTAGTTCATCTAGTGGGGTTTCCACATCTCTCTGGTATGGCCTTTGTGTTTGTATTAGACAGGGTTCTCTAGAGAGATAAAACCAAATTGCTGATCATTTAATATATTTATTTATAAAGATATTTAGATATATATAACAGGAAATGAACTGTTAAATCATAAACAGATAAATATATAATACAAGTAATAAACAGTTAAATTATAAAGCACTACAAATGGGTCAGTGCGACTCATGTACCTGAGAGAGAGTTGTGAGAGACTAGCAGTCCTTCAAGTCTAGTCTGCTGCCAGATCTTCCTCTATTTATAGAGAGAGTGAGGCTATGTCAGCACAGCAGCCAATCACAAGGCAGGTCACCAACCGCCAGTCCCCAACTCCAGAGATGTCTTAAAGGGACCTCAACTTACAGCGACACAGTCCACAGGCTAGGCGTCCCACAGGTAGTGTAGCCTTTAAATTGAGGCACAGAACAAGCAACGCAGCTGCACACTGGTCCGATGATCAAAGAGCGAGAGACAAGAAAGGTGAGGCTCACCAAGCCATTTATCTCTCTGCCCTTCAGTTAATCCCACTTGTGTTTAACAGCCAGGCTGGCACAATAAACTATCTCAGTGTGCTTTAAAGGTCTAGTGTTCCATGTCCCAGGATTTTATGGCACATGGCCAGGCTTCCGAGGGTGTGTACAGAAACTTGGGCCAATATAGTCTATTAGGAGCACATTACTAGGCATAATTCCCCCATAGGGTCCTTTAATGTATTGCTAGACATTTTCCCCTGCTAGGTAGTTTGTTATCCCCATTTTTCTACCAATAGCTAGCACTCATCTCCTCCATTCTTCTACTGATGGATTATAATGAACTGTTTCCAACTTCTTACCATTGTGAATTATGCTGCAATGGACATGGGAGAGTGTATGCATGTTCGAGATCTTTCTCTTATTTCTTTGTGATATATGCCCCAGCAATTGCTGGGGCCATATAATATTTCTATTGCCATCTCTGTTAGGAATCACCATATCACTTTCCATGATGATTATATGTATTTACAAGCCCACCAGTAGTGTATGAATTCCATTCTCGCCACACCCTCTACAGGGTGTTGTTCTCCGTTCTGTTTTGTATTTAATTGGGCTGTTGTTGTGGGTGGTAAACAGTATCTCATTGTTACATTGATTTGCATTGCTTCCTCATGTGCTTGTTAGCCATTTGAGTGTCAACCTTTGTGAATCGTCTATTCAGTTTCTTTGCCAAACTTTTAATAGGGGTATGTTTTTTATGTGTGTGTGGCTGCATTATTTTGTAGATTTTAATAATTAGTCCTTTGTTCATTATATCATTGCTAAATACCCTTTTCCAATCTTGACTCTTATTTTACTCCTTTGATGAAAATGTTTGTTGTACACAAGTGTTTTATTTGTAATAGGTCCCAGTCATCTATTTTGTCTTGCACTATATGTGCTTCCTTTGTTATATCTGGTAGCCCATGTATGTCATGAACTAGTGCCTTAAATTTGTCCCAATTTTCTCATCAGTGATTCTAATAGCTTTGAACATTACATATAGGTCTCTATATGTATTGAATTAATTTTTGAGCCTGGAGGGAGGTAGGGTCCTGTTTCATTCTTCTGTAGATGGATATCCAATTTTATTAGCACCATTTGTTGAAAAAGACATCACCTTCCTATTTAATGATTCCTGGTTGTTTGTCAAAAATAAGTTGTATTTTATTTCTAGGTGTTCTGATCCATTGGTCCATGTGTCTATCATTATACCAGTACAGGACTGTTTTGAGAACTGTGGCTGTATCATAGGTTTAGAACTCAAATAGTGCAAGACCACCTACTTTGTTCTTATTTTTGAGAGGGTCTTTGCTTATCCTGGGCTGTTTCCTATTCCACATTAAGTTGAAAATTAATTTTTCCTTTTCTTCAAAGAATGATGGTGGGATTTGGATCAGGCCCGCATTGAATTTGTAGATTGCTTTAGGTAATATTGATATTTTCACAGTATTGTACCTTTTTATTAATCAATATGAGGTATTGTTCTATTCGTGTCGGTGTCTTTTTGTTTCTTGTATTAATATTTTGTAGTTTTCTTTGTACAGGTCTTTTGATTCTTTGGTTAGGCTTATTCCTAGCTACTTTAACATCTGTGTATATTGTGAATGGTATTGTTTCCTTGACATATTTTTGTATCTCTCTTCACTAGTCTATAGTGGTCCAATTGATGTCTGGTTGCTCATCTTGCATTCTACTACTTTACTAAATTCTTCCATTGTTTCCAACAACCCTGTTGTGAAGACCATGGGATTCTCTCTATATAAAATCATATCATCTCTAAATAGTGAGAGTTTTACTTCTTTGCCCAATTGTACTCCCTTCCATTCTAGTTGTGGTCTTCTTGTTCTGGCTAGAGCTTCCAGCACACTATTCAATAATAGTGTCAATAAGGGACATCCTTGTCTGCTTCCCGCTTTCAATGGGAATGTTTTCAGATATTCTCCATTGAGTGTGATATTCGCTCTTGGTTTTACATATATGGCCTTTATTGTGTTGTGGAATTTCCCTTCTATTTCTCTTATTGAGTGTTTTTATTAGGAACAGGTGTTGGATAGTGTCAGATGATTTTTCTGCATCCATTGATAGGATTATATGTTTCTTATCCTTTATCTTGTTTCGGTGGTGGATTACTTTAATTTTTTGTTATTTTTGTCTCTTTAAAAATGTGGAACATCCGTGTATCCCTTGTATGAATAGCACTTGATCATAATTTACTATTTTCCTGATATGTTGTTGGATTGTATTGGCTAGGATTTTGTTGAGAAATTTTGCATCTAAGTTCATGAGGGATATTGGTTTTCAGTTTTCTAGTTTTATGGGGTCTTATCCTAATTTGGGGATCAAGCGTTTAACTGGGTTTATAGACTGTGTTTGGGTGTTTGCTCTTCCTTTCTTTAATAGTTTGTGTAGAATTGGTGGCAACTCTTCTCTGAATTTTTGGTAGAATTCTCCTGTGATGGCATCTGGCCTTGGGCATTTTTTGGTTTCTTGATGACCTTGCCTATTTCTTCTTTTGCTATGGGTCTCTTCATTTTTTTAAATGTCCATCTGCATTCATTTGGGTAAATTGTGTAGTTCTAAGTATTTGTCTATGTCATCTAGATTATCAAAATTGTTGCAATACAGTCTCTCATAATGCTTTGCTATTATTCCTTTTATTTAATTTGGATCTGTTGTGATGACATCAATTTATTCTCTAATTCTAAATATTTCATCTGCTCTTTCTCTTCCTTTGTTAAATTTGCTAATGATTTGTGAATTTTGTTTATCCTTCCTGTTAGTCTAAGTTGATTAGAGAAACAAATCCAGAGACATTCATATAGGTATGAGACAACTTTATGTCAAGAAGCAATTATGCATCAATAAGACATCCCAGCCCAGTCTAGATCAAGTCCATAAGTTCAATAATAGCCCATAAGTCCAATATTAGCCCATGAACTCCTCTTGAAACTCACAGAACACATGCAATGATACTGAATGCAGGAAGTTCATTGACCAGTGGTGGATCCAATACTGATGGAAGCACCTCAAACCAGATGCAGGTCTCCACATGGCTCCTCCAGCTCCAGGGCTCTGGCTTTTATCAGTCTGCGTCCATGTGGGTTGGCAAGAGAAATGTCTCCATAGAGAGAATGTGGTTCAGTTTCCAGGAGAAAAAGAGGACGTTCCCAGAATTCTGCTGGTGGGTGTTACCTGTTACCTGTGACCTCATTGACAGGCAAAACTCTATCCTTTCGCTTAAATTGACAGATTATGCTGTTGTCCCTGTTCAAAATGTTGGGGATGTTGCGTTAAATTGTTGAAAATTGATTTTCCCTTTTTTGGTGTATTAAGTCCTATAAACTGACCACTGATAGCTACTTTTTATGTTCCCCATAGTTTTCCATATGTTGTATTATTCTCATATATTTTTAGGAACCTTCTGATTTCATCTATAATTAAGGATTATTTATTTTTTCAGTAGTGTAATTGTATGTTATTGAGTCTCCATGTGCTTTTCTTAATGTGTTTGCTCTTTCTTTTGATTTCTGGTTTTATGACAATGTTCTGAGAAGATGGCTTTATCTCTATTTTTTTGAATTTGTTAAAGTTTGCTTTATTGCCCAGAAATGGTTTATTTTAGAACATGTACAATGTGTGTTCAAGAAGAATGTGTTGTTGTTGTTTTGTTTTGCTGTTGATTGGAGACATCTGTAAATATCTAGGACTTTTTTGGCTGTTGGTTGGAGACATCTGTAAACATCTAGGACATTCAATTGTTTGTTTTATTTAGCTCTTCCATTTTCTTATTATGCTTCTTTCATGTTGATCTATCTGTCCTTTAAGGTGGTGTATTGAAGTCTCCTGTTCTTACTCTCAATCTGGTATTGTCTTTTTTCATCTCTTTGAGGATTTTGCTGATGTATTTTGAGGGTCTTTTGTTGGGCGCATATGTGTTTGTTATGGCTATGTATTCTTGTTCTATTGGTCCTTTGTTCATTATGTAGTGTCCATTCTTGACTCACATTATGTCTTTAACTTTGAAGTTTATTTTGCTAGAGATTGATACACAACTCTGGTCTATTTTTGGTTACGATTGGCTTGGTAAATTTTTTGCCATAGTTTGACTCTCAATCAATTTCTGTTAGTTACAGATGTGTCTTTTGAAGGTAGCAGATTGATGAATCTTGTTTCCTAATCCAGTCTGCTACTCATTATCTTTTGATTGGTGCATTTATTCAAGTGACATAGTCAATGTTATTAATTCCAAATGTAGGCTAGTTGCTGTCAAATTGTATTATTTGTGCTTGATATGTTTCCCCTTTGTTGTATGTGTGTGTGTGGAGGGGGGGTGTTAGTTATGTCTTTATATCCTCTCTACATAGGGTTGCTTTGGGTGCTGTTTTTAGTTTACTGATTTCTGGGTGGTGTTACACATTATGGTGGTCTCATGTGTTTGTGCTACAGAAGTCTGGTTAATATTGTTTGTAATGTAGGTTTTGTTTTTTTATGATTTCCCTGTTTGAGAATATTTAATGGATAGCTTTGCTGTATATAGGTCTCATGATTGGCAGTTGTTACCTTT
The DNA here is from genome assembly GCF_000313985.2 of Echinops telfairi. NCBI lineage: Eukaryota > Metazoa > Chordata > Mammalia > Afrosoricida > Tenrecidae > Echinops > Echinops telfairi. The sequence goes on from NW_022103942.1 coordinate 5,453,737, forward strand.
CTAAATTTGATATATGTTGACCCATTTTCTTCTTCCTGCATAGTTTCTGTGGAGAGTTCTGAACTTTGTCTCATCTATTTACCTTTGTTGGTAACTGGTTTTTCTCTCTAGATGCGCTCAAGATTTTCTCCTTTTCCTTGAAGCTGGGTAATTTTACTACTATGTGTCTTTATTCCCGTCACCCCACTGTCAACCCCACCCCACTCTTAGGTCTAAGCCATGTGGTGTTATTTCTGTTTCCTGGATGGTTATCATCTCCACCTTTGTGATATTGGGTAAATTCTCTTCCATGAATTCTCTTTCTGCTTTATCTGTAGATTTTTTTGTTTCCTCCTGCTGTGGTATTCCAATAAGATGTATGTTATTTTTCTTCATGGTGTCTTATATCATCCTCAGGCTTTCTTCAGATTCTTTTACTTTTTTGTTTGTTTCTCTCATTTGCTGAAGTCTGCGTTAATATCTTTCAGTTCACTGATTTGATTTTCTTTTATTCTATTGCTCATTTCTTGTACCATGTTTTGTTTATTTCTGTTATCTTGGGGTTTCTTTGGGTATGAGTTTTTTAGTGTCTCAATTTTGTTCTTTGCTTTCAAGATTGATCCCTAGATCTCTTGTATGGTCCTAAACATAATTATTCTACATTCTCTTTCTGGCAGTTCCAGGGCTTCTTTTTCAGTGTATTCCATTGGATTTTGGTAATATTCCATTGTTGACTTTTGTTTAATTTCATTTTCCTGTGGTTACTGCTGTTGTTTGTTGTTTATGTGACATAGTTGTCCAGTTGTAGATGGTGTGTAGGATTCTACCTTGTGTAGGGAAGTTAGCTCTTTGGGTTAAATTAGGAAGATCAGACAGGGGCTGGAAATTGTGTTGTGTGGAGATGAGGAAGAAGTGATAGGGTTGGGTGGGCAGTGAAAATAGGGGGTGCGAGCATGACAGTAGGGTTTAAGTCAGCGGTTCTCAACCTGTGGTTTGTGACCCCTTTCACAGGCATTGCCCAATTCATAACAGTAGCAAAATTACAGTTATGAGGTCGAAATGAAAATAATTTTATGAGTAACATGAGTTACATGAGTAACTGTATTAAAGGGACGCAGCATTAGGAAGGTTGAGAACCACTGGTTTAAGTGATGGTATTAATCATAAGTGGTTTTGTGTTTAAATATAGTGATATTTGTTTAGTTGGAAAAGGGGATTTTAAGAATTGTTCCAGTACTTATTAAGTTATGTGAAAGTGTATCTCACTGAGAAAAGGGGAGCAGGGTCTTAAGATAGAGTATATGGACAGTATATCTAGTAATCTACCAAGGTCACTTATAGACCCACTATATAGTATAGGGACAGTGCAGCAACATATCAGTGCTATTGCGTTTATAGCAAAAGGCCCTTGCTTTGGCAGCACTCCACCGCTGTCAGGGAGCTGATTGTTTGCTGTAAGAACGGTAACTATAGAGGGAGGGTTTCAGAGGAAAAAGTGGAAAAGAATTGAGATTATTTGTCATGCCACAAATTTGCCCTCCATATAGGGGCTCCAGGAGTGTTAAATAGGCAGGAGGAATGGGGGTTTACTTTTAAGGGGAAGGCTTCTAATCAGGGGGAAGTCAGAAGGAGGTAAGTCCTGGCACTAACAGGTCACCCAACTAGACGGAAGCTGCAGAGACAAACTGGTACATTGAGTTCCAAGTTCTCCTAAGGGAAAAGGAGTTTGGGGGTTCTTTACTGAAAAAAGAAGAAGAAAATGATGATAATAATACTCTTTAAGTACATAGAATTCAGGTCATGCATCTGATAGGTCATGTTTGATAGAATGTTCTATCTAGTGACCATGTTCCCTCCTACTACATGTTTTATATGTTCACTTGATTTAAAAAAAAATGTACATCAATATTTCCACTATACACATGATAAATACATGAAAATTCAAATGTTTTTATTCTAATTTTCTAATTTATTGTTGATTTTAATTTTATTTCCAACTTGTTTTAAGATCCCAGATTATTGTCTTTGTTACGTTTTATGTGGTCAATTCCATTCAAGATTTACCTATATTTATGCCAATGTATTTATGTATGCCAATGTCTTTGTTTATAATTGTTCCTTAATTGTTATATCTTCTTTCTGAATTCAGATTCATTTTATTAAAGATTCTTAACTATACTTATAATGAAAAATTGCAAATGGGATAGTAAATAAGTCTTTGTCTAAATATACCATGTTGTTTGTTAGTCTGTTTTAGAGAAATAAATGAAATTTGGGAGGCATTTTATCTTCGGTGTGTTATATCTTTTGATATTTCCTTATTGTAGATCCTTTTATCATATTTAATTATTTATTGTGATCTTATTCTCTCCGGGATATTTTTTATGGTAGTCACATTCATTCTTGGTTGTGTTAGTATTAATGGCTTTTTCATTTACTTCTCTAGAAGTCTCTGATTCCAACCCCCACCCCAACCCTAATATGAGATAATAGGTTACATTATTTTTCCCTTTTAAGAATTCTGGTGCCACACAAATAATATGAATTTATTATCCCCACCTAATTATGCCATAGGCCTACTGCTTTCATGATAGTAATAGATATTTTTAGAAGCCAGAGTTCCAAGCATACAATGTCTTTCACTCTTCCATTAATGTTCTGTCATTCTAAGATCATGACTTTATTCAGGTGTCATGTGTAAAGATTTTTGCTTTACCCCAGTCAGCATCAAAAGAATATTACATTTAAAGTGTGTTGACAGGTGTTTTCATTAGTTCAGATCATCAGTTTGAAATATCTAATTGTCACCTTGAAGTTGGTATTTAATTGATTCTTAAACACATGTTAACAGACCGATTTATACTAGGTAATGTACTATACACCAGTAAGACAAAAACTGATATTTCAAGGCTCCTTTCTCACTTTACTCAAATTCTAGAATAGTAATAAAAACCTTAGCTATTCAGCACTCTTTTTCTCCTAACTAGTTTGAAAATATCTTGGTTTAATTTACCCACTTCTGACTTTCAGTTTATCAAAATGAGCCTCATATTCTACCAAGATGCCCAAGTATTCCTCTCTAAACTGTAAATATCTTGCATAAGTTTCTGAATGATAAAGATGTTGTTGTTAGGTGCAGTTGAGTTCGTTCTGATTCATAATGATCCTAAGTACAACAAAACAAAACATTTCTCCAGAGGCTAGTCTCTCCAGTTCTCATGTTCAAAGAACCTAAGATGAAGCATTGTCGCTGTCTCTGAGGAACCTTCTGGATGTACTTATTCCAGGACAGATTTTTTGCTGTTTTGACAGTCCCTAGTACTTTCAATATTCTTTTCCACCACCATAATTCAAATATGTCAATACTTCTTTCTTCCTTATTCAATGTCCGATTTCCACATGTATATGAGGCAAATGAAAAAAAATTGCAACCATAAAAAGGTAGCACAAATTTGGTGATTTGCAACATAGGTTTATTGTCTAACAGCTTTGTAGGCTAGTAATCAGAATTTAGAATTCAGGCAGGGCAATATTTCTCTGAAGATTATAGGGGGAAAATTCTCTCCTGACATTTGAAGGCCTCAGGTGTTAATTGATGTTCATTGGATTGTAGATTAGTTTTCACAGCTTGGTCTATTTGTCTGTTGCTATACATCTTCTCTTTTATAAGGACTCAGTCAACTTAGGTTAGGTCCCATCCTACTCCAGTATGACCTTATACTTCCTTATCTGATAGTACCTTCAAAGACCCTATTTCTAAACCAATTTACATTCACAGAAACAAATGTTTGAACTTCAATATATCTTCCTATGGGATGCAATTTCATAAGACAAAGATTAAAGACCTAAGACACTATTCTTTCTTATAGCTTAGCACACTCTGATGACTTCACCACACTTCGCTATAGCATCCATATCTTCAGTGATCTCTTCATGAGAACAACCCTTCATTTTTCCAGCTATTTGACTTGACCATCTCCTCTTCTCTGTATGAAAGGATAATTTTATTTTCTTCTTTTGATTTAACTCACTGATATCTAATCAATTTAGACTTAGAGTACCCCTAAAAGACAAAGTAGAACTTTACCACAGGGTTTCCCAAAATATAATTTTTGCTCAAGTGGTATAGCAGTTAAAACACTGGATAAAACCAAAAGGTTGGTGCTTGGAACCCACAAGTCACCCAATGGAAGAAAGATGAGGCATTCTTCTTCTCTAAAGATTACAGCGGTTTAAATTTTATAGGGCAGTTCTACTTTGTCCTATAGGGTAGCTATGAATTACAATCAACTCTGTGGCAATGGGATTAGTTTTTCTTGAGTGACTGCAGAAATAGACTGTTACATCTCTTTCCCCAGAATAGCTAGTGATTTTGAACTGCCTATTATTTGGGTATCAGCTAATTGCTTAATCACGGAACCCCCAGGCCTCCTCCCACACTTATACATTGCCATCAAGTAATTCTGATTCCTAGTGAGCCTACAGAACAGAGGAGAACTGCCTCTGTGGCTTTCTGAAACTGTATCTTTTCACAGGAGTAGAAAGCCTTATCTTTCAACCTGGGAGAAGCTTGTGGTTTTGAACTGCTGACTTGTGCTTTGCAGCCCAATGCATAACTCACTGTGCCACCAGGGCTTCTGCTATTATTCAAGCCACTATTTTAACGTCATGTAGTTATTTGAAATAATAACTGTCTCACTGCATATAATGATGGTGAGGCTTTAAATGTAGCCATTTGCACAATGAGTATAAATATTCATAAAAGAAACAGAGTCAAAAGACATATTCTAGATTTTCTGGCGTAGTGTCTCAATATATATGTGTATTGTTTTTGAAACAGTTCTGATTAAATCAGATGTTCTTTTACTTTGTCATTTTCATTATCGAGTTGAATGGCTTTTATGGTGTAGTAACGTCTAGAAGGGAGCCCTGTTGGTATAGTGGCTTTGACATTGGTCTGCTAACTGAAAAGCCCGTAGTTCTAGTCCAATAGCCGCTGCAGGGGAGAAAACTCAGGCTTTCTGCTCCTATACTTATTAATTGTCTCAAAACCACAGAGCAGTTCTCCATTACCATATACAGACTCTAGGGAATTGACTAGATGACACTGATGGTGTTTTAGGTTTAGAAAGTGTTTAGAAGTATTATAGAGTAAGGATTCCTATTCCCGGTAGGGGCAGTTCTACTCTGTCTTTTAGGGCCTCCATGAATTGTAATCGACTCAATAGCAGTGATTTTGGTTTTCTGAGTTTTTGTTTAGAATATAAGTAAAACTGGTTTTCATAGGTAACTCATTTTATCTGGTGAAATTTTCATGTCACTTTATTCTCAAAGGTGTTCTGGTTGAGATGATGAACTATACATGCACTCTAAGATCTGGAGAAAAACACCTGGATAGTCACATATATTAAAAAGTTGTCTGTTTGTGGTGCTTAATCTATCTTCTCTGTCTCTAGGCAATTTAAGGTTGTAGTGATTGAAACATATGGTTGCAATAATTACTGTGCCTTTTCTATTAGTACTAATTTAAGTGAATTAAGATTAAAATATTTAAATATTTCTTCCAAACGTTTATATTTAATTATGTATGTGATAATGTTTGTATTAGAAGAAATAATACAAGACTAGTTCCAAGGAGTTGAAAATTAAAGATATCCCAAATATCCAACTTTTCCAAGATACTATTCTGCTCCATTTTTTCCCCCATTCCTCCCTTGAGTATATTCCCGCACATCCTTGGGCTCAGCAATTTACTACAATGTCCCACAGAAGCTCGAAACTTTCAGAAAATGCCTCATGTGTTGATGGGTGCTGTTTAATCCCAAAATCAAATGTTAAGCAGAGGCAAGTGAAATGCAGGGTCTAGAACCACCAACCAATAATGTCCAAAAATATAGCAGGTATTCTTGCTTCCACCAAAGATCAGTCAGAAAATAGAGGTATGACTGTCCTGCTGATGTGATGTGGTTTAGAATTGTACAGTGGTACCAATATATCTACCCCATCCAAGGAAAATAAAGGATGGTATCTTAAGTCATACACATGTCTTAAAGATGCTCCCAAGAAAAAGGATGTGATTTGGTTCACATAATGTATTAAGGTAGTCTTTAAGATATCTCCAGGAAATAAAAGGTGTGACTTGATTCACACTGTGTACTGAGGTCAGGTCTTAATCCCACCCAAATCCTGTCCATTAGTATAATAGACAACACGTCCCAAAATTGGATTAGAGACATAGTCACAGGGTCCAGAATTATAATGCATCCCATAGGAATTGTGACTACAAGGGCCATATTAATTAACTACAACTCAATGTGATATTCAATTGAGAAGGAACATAATGACCAATAAAAAGTACCTCTTAAGTGATTTTCCCTGTAATGAATTATCCAAGGAGAAATTAGCTACTTTGGAAAGATTTCAATATAGTGTTTTTCTGAGAAAAATGTTTCTTTGTTCAAGTAATGTAAGTTATTATTTGTGTCAACCATATTGGTCTGATGAGGTGAACAATAAAACTTATTTATTAAAGTAAAAAAAAATTAATGCAAATCATCCTCACAGATGTCAACTAACCTAAAGAGATGGCTTTCATAATGGTTTACCTTGCTCCATATGCAATTTTTGGGCAGGCAGAAATGAAGGTGGCTCTAAATGAAATAGAAAATATTCATAATAAGGAAACTAATTAAGAGTCATAGGCAGGAATTAAGTGCTCAATAATTGGTCAATAAACTTAATTTTGATAATTTCAGAACATATTGAGACCATTCTTAAAACTGTAATACAAGACAAAAAAAAGAGAAATATCTAGAACACTGAGTGTTATATAGTTCAAGAAATAGAAGATAAGCTTGGGGAAACTGTCTAAATCTTCAACATCATTGTGTGTGGACTTTTAGTAGGTTTGGTGATTTACCTCAGGTTCCATAGGTCTGGAATCTGCCATATTATAGCATGAGATAGCACCAAACACTATCCTTGTTCTTAGTCTAGACCAGTGGTTCTCAATCTGTGTGCCGCGACACCTTTGGGGGTCGAATGACCCTTTCATAGGGGTCGGTTGCCTAAAACCATCCGAATGGTTTTAGGAAGTGAGACACCTGTCCACAATCCCTCTCAAGGCGGGTCTGCCGACATGCAGATACACCCAGTATGAAGACTGTTAGCCATGCTACACCATGCTTCAAGACAAATTTTATTTGTAATTAGAAATAAATATTTATAATTGGAAATAAATATTTCACAATATATAATTATATATTGTTCTTGTGATTAATCACTATGCTTTAATAATGTTCAATTTGCAACAATAAAAATACATCCTGCATATCAGATATTTATATTATGATTATAGCAGTGGCAAAATTGCAGTTATGAAGTAGCAATGAAAATAATTTTATGGTTGGGGGTCATCACAACATGAGGAAGTGTATTAAAAGGTCACAGAATTAGGAAGGTTGAGAACCACTGGTCTAGTCAGTCATGTCAGACATCATTTAATTTCTTTTTAATAAATTTTCTTTTGAAAATTTGGAAACTGATTTTAATTGGCAGGTCAAAAACTTCTTGAAGAATGTAAAACTCTATTTTGATTTGAATGAATTTTAAATGTAGTTGTCCATAACAGAAGGCCAATTTACATTGCAGATAGCCTCAAAAATAGCTTGACAGAAAGGGATTTAAAAGTGAATGGTTTTATTCAATTTTAAAATATAAAATCATTTGTATATATTTTATTGCTTCTTTTCCACACTGATATTTAATGCTCTCTCTGAAAATGTGTAATTATTCTTTTCATGTCAAAGTTCTAAAAGCTATACATTCAATCTTGCTATCATAAGAATTTAGGGGGATTTCTTTCTTTTTTCAGGATAAAATTTAAGATTTGGGCTCCATGAAATACAGTATCAAAGAGTATAAAGAAAATAAGTGAACTAGATGAAACGGGAGTGAAATAAAAATTCAGATTTTCCAAAATTCACTGCAAGGAAGTAGGATCAACTACAATCTTTGTTTTGTTGCATAATGGATGTGGATAGCCAAGGAAATACACACTGGCATGTGCACTTGAAAATTTCTTATTTTTAATTTTTCATTGTTTTAAATAATTTAAAAACTTGATGCTATTGAGTGAAGGTTTAAAAATAAATATTTTTTAATAAGTTTTACATCAAACAACCTTTTGTTTCATATATCCAATGAAATCCCTCAGTGTAGTGTCACTCACCAAACTCCCTTCCTGCGCTTACTGTTTCCATTCCTCCTTCTTTCCTAACCCTTCTGAACTTTTTCTTGCAAAAACTGTTGCCCTTTTTGTCCGTTATAGGAGCCCTGTGGTGAACTGGATATGTTTTGGACTGGTAATGGCCAAGTCACCAGTTTGAAATCCTAAGCCACTCCCTGGGACAAAGATGAGGCTTT
>NW_022103942.1:5462596-5463902 GCF_000313985.2 Echinops telfairi
CCCCCCGCTCTTCTGGTTCAGTGAAGATTGATGTTCGCGAAATTCATTAGTCCACAGGACTAATTATTTCTATGTATCTTCAATTATAATTACTTTTCTTTCATCCAGTCCAGGAGAAATTTGTGGGTGCACTTTAGATGGGTGATCATGAGTTTATAAGACCCAAAACTTTGCTTATGAAGGTAAGATGTAGAGCATTGTCTTTGTAAACAATGTTATACCAATTGACCTTGATGCCCCCCAGAACTATAGTCTTGAGACCCCGATCCAGTTATTCATTCCCTTAAGGATATATTTGCAGCAAAGTTAAGTACCATGTATTAACATCTCTGTCAAATTTATGGGCGCTACCCCACAAAAAAACCCAAAAGCTTTTCGAGCACACAGTTTTCCGACTAGGCGAGTATGGAGCAACTCACTTTGAATTACCGCAACCAGTGGCAACGTCTTGGAAGGTTTTCTCTGGTCACAGTGAATTTTTTCAGAAAAGTAGTTTCGCTGAAACCTTGTTTTTTGTGATGACTAATTTAAAAGGACAGCATGCAGCTGTGAAAATTTGTTTCCTGCTTGGGAAAAATGCCACAGAGACTGTTTTGCTGTTGGACACAGCTTACAAGGACAGTGTTATGAGGAAAGGTCAATTCTATGAGGGGTTTTCTCATTTCAAAAAAGGGGAAATGTCGGTTGATGACAAACCTCATTCTGGACATCCATCAACATCCCAAGCTGACAAAAAATGTCAACGTGGAGTGCATTTGGAGTTAGTTCCACCAGGTCAGAATATTAACTACACTTTCTATGTAGAGGTTCTGAAAAGATAGCGTTAACTGTGCAACAAAAAAGGTCTGATTTGTGGCAGATGGGGGACTGGTTTTGTCACCAAGACAATAGACCTGCTCACGCAGCCATCTCAATGTGCCAATTTGGGGCAAAAAACAGCATGCCTCTTTTGCCCGATGCACCTTGTTCACCTGACCTTGCTCCATGCAACTTCTTTTTGCTTCTGAGAACGAAGAGGGACATGAAAGGACAGCAATTTGACAATGTAGAAGTGGTGAAGGAAAAAATGAGGGAGGTGCTGTTAGCCATCCAAACAGATCCATTTGAAATATGTTTCCAAGAATGGAATCACACATTTGACAAATGTATTAAGTATAATAGAGTACTTTAAAGGTGATAAGGTTGTTTTGTAAAAAAAATTTAAATAGCTTTGAAAAAATCCCGTTTTTTTCTAGAAACCAACAACAATGAACACATGACGTACCAAAACGTATGGGACACAGCAAAGGCAGTCATCAGAGGAAGC
>NW_022103942.1:5468704-5489113 GCF_000313985.2 Echinops telfairi
CAACGATGAGAAATACAACTTTCTAGTTCCTAAATGTTTCCTCCCTGCTCCCACTACCATGACTAGAATTTGACCTTGCATGTCTGGCTAGACCAGAGGAGGTATACTGGTACAGATAGGAACTGAAAATCCAGGGAATCCAGGGCGGATGATCCCTACAGGACCAGTGGTGTTAGTGGCGAAATAGGGAGGGTGGAGGGAGCGTGGGTAGGAAAGAGGGAACCGATTACAAGGAACTATATGTGACCTCTTCCCTGGGGGATGGACAACAGAAAAGTGGGTGAGGGGAGACGTCGGACAGGGCAAGATAGGACAAAATAACAATTTATGAACTATCAAGGGCTCATGAGGGAGGGGGGAGCAGGGAGGGAGGGGAAAAATGAGGACCTAGATGTTGGGGGTTTAAGTGGAGAGAAAATGTTTTGAGAATGAAGTACAAATGCGCTTTACATAATTGATGGGTGTATGGATTGTGATAAGAGTTGTATGAGCCCCTAATAAAATGTTTTTTAAAAAAGTTGATGCAGGTCACACCATAAGAAAACTCAGCTTCTACTGGGTCTAGGACATGACGTGATGGAGGGTGTGTCTCCCTCATTCACACCATGGAGATGATTCCAAGTCACAGTGACCCTATACGAGAGTCACTGACTAAAAAGAGGGGTTCCTGTTGACCCTGAAAGTTTTCTGATTCTGGTTTGTAACCTGCTAACTTCCTTAATGAACCCTCTTGATCGTAACTATTGTCTGTGAGTTCTGTGTGAGCATTGCAATAGATTATCAAACTCAGCAGAAAAGTAGAGAGTGTCATGGAGGAAGGGTTGATGTGGAGGCACAGCTGACCTCTACCTTGTGGCAATTGTCCTTGGGCTGCTGTGGAGGTGAATTCTCCTTCCTCTGACTGACAAAGGAGTAGGCCATATATATGTAGCCCCCACACAGTATTCACAGAGGAATAAAGTTCAGTACACCATAAAAAAAAAATCCCGTTTTTTTTTTTCCGTACCCCCTCATATATATGTTGGTATACTTTCCATGACACATCTATTTAGTTTGCATACATATCCATGTATCTGTCTGTAGACAATCCTTCTTGTCTGATTGTATAAATGATAGCATATACTTCTGTTGCCTTGAAATGTTAGTTAACACATGTAAATCTACTTGACTTCATCTTTATTTGGATGTTCTGTTACTATAGTTACGTCTTTACTTTTTAATAAGGCTCATTACAAACTGATATCGCTAATTCTCTATTTTCAGTTGTGTATGTTTGTTTTATTTTCCATACTGCTATATCTGAGTTACTTCTGGATGATGTTGGCACATGTTAATTTCTGATGGTTTTGTACTATTGCTGTCTCTCTTTTTAAAGAATTCTCTTTTAAACCATAGTGTTGGGATTTTCTCCGACAGAAGGCCTTTATTAACAATAGGCTGCAGCACAGGAGGCGAGGGCACAGCACACAATGCACCCTCTGCTTTTACAGCAGCAGCAGGGACATCCTGTAATTACCACCCCAGTGCTTGTGCAGTCCTCTTGCTACTCCTGCACTTCATCTTTCTGCTGGCACCATGACTTATCAGCTGACCGCAAAAGAGATAGCTGGATTCAAAGAAGCTTTCTCTCTGTTCCATAAAGACGGCAATGATACCATCACAAAGGAACTTGGAACTATCATGAGGTTACTGGGTCAGAACCCAAAATAGACTGATTTACAGGATATTATCAATAAAATCTTAATGGTAATGGCAGCATTGACTTCCTAGAATTTTTTAATATGATGCCTAGAAAAATGAAAGACACAGACAGCGAAGACGAAATATGGGAAACGTCCTGAGTCTTTGACAAGGATGGCAATAACTACATCAGTGCAGCCAAGAAATTTAGGAGAAACACTAACAGATGAAGAAATTTATGATGTGAACAGACGGCGATGGACAAGTCAACTGTGAAAAATTCTTACACATGAAGACAGCAAGATGATGGCCTGCATTGAGCTCCTTCCCCATTCCCCACCAGAAATCAAATTTAATATTTTATTTACCTCTTGCAGAAAATTTTCATTTAACTTGTTTTTATATAGCAAAACTGAATATCCAAAGTATTTTCTGTTCACCTACAGCAAAGACACACACACACACACACACACACACACACACACACAATCTACATGTTGGTGGTTCTGCCCCCTAAAGATCAAGTTTTACATCGGTTTTATAATACCAATACTTGTAAGAGCATTGCTGATAAGAAAGCACTTAAAGGACTCCAAGATCCATTTACTAATGACTAACACCCTGTCTAGGCTGACCAGTTTTCTATGGATGTGGCTGGACAATTGAGTAGCCAGGCATTTGTTTTAAAAATGAAAACTGGAAGGGGGAAAAACAAAGCAAAATTCTAAAACCTGTCCAAATGGGTACTAGTTCAATATGTTAACCTAAATTGCTGTAGCTGGTTTACTGAAAACAACCACATTTGAAAGGGGTGAAGGAGAAGTAGCCTGTTAAGACTTACTCCAATGCTAGTATGGTCCTTTTACATACTCCTGCACCATGTTGGTGGTGATACACTTGGCAGCATGAGGTCATGCTTGCCTGCCTATGCTGTACTGTGCTAGAGTGACATGAGTGCTAAGTTGTTACTTTCCACACCAGTTGTTTTATTACCTTTTTCTCCCCCAAACCCCCATTTCATTGGGAGCTAAAACAGATATCATATCATTCCCTAATTTAATAACATTGAGCTGTATTGTAAAATTGTACCACAATTTGTTTGAAAACATTCTCTTCCTTTTTGAACTTCTTAATATCAGCTCCCTTTATCCCCTTAGAAACCCTTAATCTACTTGCTGTCTCTATAGGCTCATCAATACAGGGTTTCATACACTGAAAAACAGAAAAAACACATAGCAGAAATTCACGAGCATCACCCCCAGTGACAAAATATATCTAAGATAATACTCAATATGAACAAAAAACAGAGCACAGAAAATGTTGAAAACCAGATCAGGCTCAATGTGTATCAGAAAGGGCATCAACTGACAAGGTTTTAACCATTGAAGTCAGGTTTATCATAAGACCTTTACTAAAGGAGCTATTTTAGACTCTCTGTTTAAAAAAACAAAACAAACGTTTTCTGACCAACAGCTTGGAGCAGGCGGAGTAGGCTGTGGCTGTGGACTTCAGCACAACCATCACATTGCTGTTCCAGTAATAACCTTTTATGTCCATTCCAAGTTGTAAATACTAGCTTCTTCTCTTTTTTTCACAAATAAAAGACCGTTAATGTAAAAAACAAAACAAAAAATTCATTTAGGTATTTGGGATGGGAAGTTAATGGGATTTTTGAAAATTCCTTTAAGTTCTGATTATATTCAAATGACCTAATTTCACAGCTATATTTAAGGACAAATTTGCTGGATGTATGATTCTTCTTAGTTGGCATTTTTAAAAGAATTTTATACATGTTATCATGTTGCCTTCTTGCCAGCAAGGTTTTTACTGATAAATCAGAGCTTAGTCTTAATGGTTCTCCTTTGTAGGTAACTTTTAATTGGCAAGTAATTTATGTATCATAATTATGTATAAAGTAATTATGTTGCAAGTAATTTATGTATCAATAGTTCAATATTTCACTCATATAAAGGAGAAATTTAAGTGCAATCATCCCCACTTAAATGTTAGAGCCTTTAAGATGAGTTATGCAATCACAATCCATTTTAGAGCTCCCTCCCCACTTCTGTCTTAATTATTTACTCCTCAAATACCCTTTTCCTCCCTATCTCCTAACCCTCACCTCTGAATTCCCTTGTATCAGTTATTATCATTATGCATCCATTCCTACTGTGCTTTGCAGCTCGGAGACCCAACAGAAAAAATTAACAAACAAAATCACGCTAAGATGGCAAGGTTAAAAACACAAAAGTATACAGGCTCCTTTCCTTTTCTTTGGTTTTCCAGTTTGATTATGGTATTCTTGGGGATTTTCTTTGGGGTCTATCCTATTTGGGATTGGTTCAGCTTCTTATATGTATATCATATCTCTAATGATGCTACGGAAGTTTTCTTCCAATAACTATAGGAAAATTTTCTGATGTTTTCACCAACTCCATTTGTTCTGGAAATTTAATAAAAAATTTATCTTAATAGTATCTCACATAATTCTTAATATTTCTTCAGATTTTTCTGACTGCTCCTCTAAAAGACTAATATTGAGAAATTTTTCTTCATGCTCATTAATTCCATCTTTTATTCATTAACTACTACTTCTTTGCCTTTTCAATGTATTATCCATTAAAAAAATTAGTATTCCAGGGAATACCAAAAATAGACTTTGGGGCCAGGTCTTGACACCTCATCAGACTCAACCAAAAAACACTCCTGAAGGCCAACAAACAGTTCTTGAACTAAGTACAAACTTTTCTTTTTGTTGTTGTGTTTTTGTTTTTTTTTTGTAATTGGCTTTTTGTTGTTGCTTTGTTTTGTTGCTTGGTTTTGCTATGTCTTGTTTTCATACATGTTTTTATCTCCAGAGGTCAGTCTAAATAAGATAGGCTGGATGAACAATCTGGAGGGGAAAACAATGGGACCCACAGTTCCAGGGGGACATGGGAGAGGGGGAGGTGGAGGGATAGGAAGTGATGTTAACAAACCCAGGGACAAGAAAACAACAAGTGATCCAAATCAGCGGTGAGAAGGGTGTAGGAGGCTTGGTATGGCGTGATCAAGGGTAATGAATCCGAGAGGAATTACTGTAACCCAAATGAAGACTGAGCAGGATAGTACGACAAGAGGAAAGTAAAAGGAAATAAAGAAAAGATCTAGGAGGCAAAGGGCATTTATAGAGGTCTAAATAAATGCCTTTACATATGTAAATATATTTACATGTGAGGATGGGAAAATAGATTTATGTGCATATATTTATAGTTTAGTATTAAGGTAGCAGATGGACATTGGGCCTCCACTCAAGTACTCCCTCAACGCAAGAATACTTTGTTCTATTAAACAGGCATTCCATGATGCTCACCTTCCAGACACAATCGCTGAAGACAAAGCAGGTGCATAAGCTAACGTGGTGAAGAAAGCTGATGGAGCCTGCCTATCAAAAGATATAATATCTGGGGTCTTAAAGGGTTGAAGGTAAACAAGCAGCCATCTAGCTGAGAAGGAACAAGCCCACATGGAAGAAGCACACCAGCCTGTGTGATCACGAGGTGTCGAAGGGATCAGATAACAGACATCATCAATGCAAAAAATCTTATCATAGTGAATGAGGGGAATGTGGAGTGGGGACCCAAAACTCATCTTTAGACAACTGGACATCCCCTTATAGAAGGGTGCAATGTAGCAATGATGAAAAATACAACTTTCCTCTAGTTCCTAAATGCTTCCTCCTCAACCACTATAATGATCCCAATTCTACCTTACAAATCTGGCTAGACCAGAGGATGTACACTGGTACAGATAGGAACTGGAGACACAGGGAATCCAGGGCGGATGATCCCTTCAGGATCAGTGGTGAGAGTGGCGATACTGAGAGGGTGGAGGGAGGGAGGGGGTTGAGGGGGAACCGATTATAAGGATCTCTGGGGGATGGACAACAGAAAAGTGGGTGAAGGGAGATGTTGGACAGTATAAGATAAGACAAAATAATAATTTATAAATTATCAAGGGTTCATGAGGGAAGGGGGAGCAGGGAGGGAGGGGGGAAAATGAGGAGCCGATGCCAGGGGCTTACATGGAGAGCAAATGTTTTGAGAATGATGAGGGTAAAGAATGTACAAATGTGCTTTATACAATTGACATATGGATGGATTGTGATAAGAGCCGTATGAGTCCCCAATAAAATGATTAAAATGTATATATAAAAAGAAAAAATATATTATTAATCACCTACACTTCTGTTTACTGATTTTCTGTTTTCTAATTTTAACCTTTACTTTATCAGGTTGTTCTTGTAGTGTTTTCCTGAATGATTCTAAAGTTTTTTCTGCCTTTTCTTTGATTTTGTCTGCATCTTTCTTGATTTTATTATTATTATTAATCTTTTTATCGGGGGCTCTTACATATCTTAAAACAATCCATAATTCAATTATCTCGAGCACACTTGTGCATATGCTGCCATCATCATTTTCAAAACATTTTCTTCCACTTGAGCCCTTGGTATCTGCTCATCGTTTTTCCCCTCCCTCCCCCACCTTGCCACCTTCCTGAATCCTTGATCAATTATATGTTCATATTGTTATTTTTATTGTATACTGTTCGCTGTCTCTCTTCACCCACATTTCTATTTAGTTCCCCTCAAGGGAGATGGGTTTTATATCCAGCTTTGTGATTGGTTCCCCCTCTCTTCCACTCCCCCCGCCACACACTGTCCCCCTATCTTTCTTGATATTTATCTCAGTCCACTGAATGTATCTAAAAAACATTTCTTTGAATTCCTCATCAGGTAGTTCCAATGCCATTTCTTTCTCAGAAATGTCTGCCTTTGTAATTTGGTCAATTACTTCAGCCTCTTTCTTATGGTTTCGTGTGAACTGAGATTGTATATTATCTCTGAGACATCAGGGTGCTGTTGTATTTAATTGACGATTGTAGGTTTGTGTGTTTTCAGGCATTCATCACCCATCTCCAGGTCCTTGTGAGAGAGAATGTATTGTGTGTATTGTTCTCTGTTAACTGTGCTTGTAGTATGATTATGGGAGGGATTGGCTAGGTCTTGCTCCTGTCTATTGTTTGGTTGAAAGTTGATTCTGAAGGGCAAATTCATTTCTAGGCTTGAAGGATGTCAAAGGATAACAATATCTAGATTTCCACAAATCTCTGCCAGATTAGTAAACTTGATGTTTTTTTCTCTTTTTTGCATGTGATGTTGCATTTTTTTCTACATTTTTTTCTCCTTCTCCCTGGGACCTTGTATTGTGCTCCTGAGCAGTGCTATTGGTATTGATAGCAGGGCACTGCGGCGTTCTTCCAGTACTGTAGTGGTGATTGAAGTCTGTGGTTCATGGGGTCCATGAGTCCTTTAGAATAGTTTTTACTTAAATCTCTGATATTATTTATTCTTCTTTGACATGGTTGGAATGAGGGCAATAGATGCATAAGCATATCTTAGTTCCTGCTCACCAAAATAGGTGTATAACATTATCTCTGTTGATTGTGTTATATCAATTAATCTCCATGTTCCCTGAAACTGTGGTCCTAAGTCTCTAAATCTAGGTACTCATTCCCCAAATTTGGAGATCTAAACGTATTACCAAATTGAGATTTAAATGTATTACCAATTAAAAGATCAGTGATTAAAGGACCTTTAAACATGTTTTAAAGTCTATATAGTTCGAAAGTCTATATAGAAGCTAATAATGCTTCTACTTTGTTTTTTTGTGTGTTTTTTTGGTTCATAGTTTTCTTTTAAAATCATTTTATTAGGGGCTCATATAACTCTTATCACAATCCATACATGCATCAATTGTGTAAAGCGCAGTTGTACATTCATTGCCCTCATCATTCTCAAAACATTTCCTCTTCACTTAAACACCCGGCATTAGGTCCTCATTTTCCCCCTCCCTACCCGCTCCCCCCTCCCTTATGAGCCCTTGATAGTTTATAAATTGGTATTTTGTCATATATTTGCCATGTCCGACGTCTCCCTTCACCCACTTTTCTGTTGTCTGTCCCCCAGGGAGGAGGTCACATATAGTTCCTTGTAATCAGTTCCCTCTTTCCTACCCACTCTCCCTCTACCCTCCCTGTTTCGCCACTCACACCACTGGTCCTGTAGGGCTCATCCCCCCTGGATTCCCTGTATTTTCAGTTCCTGTCTGTACCAGTGTACATCCTCTGGTCTAGCCAGACTTGCAAGGTCGAATTTGAGTCATGGTAGTGGGAGCAGGGAGGAAACATTTAGGAACTAGAGGAAAGTTGCATTTTTTATCGTTGTTACATTGCACCCTGACTGGCTCATCTCCTCGCTGAGACCCCTCAGCAAGGGGATCTCCAGTGGCCTACTAATGGGCTTTGGGTCTCCACTCTGCACTCCCCCCATCATTCACTATGGTAAGATTTCTTGTTCTGATGATGCCTTATACCTGATCCCTTCGACACCTCGTGGTTGCATAGGCTGGTGTGCTTCTTCCACGTGGGCTTTGTTGCTTCTGAGCTTGATGGCCGCTTGATTACCTTCAAGCCTTTAAGACCCCAGATGCTATACTTTTTGATAGCCGGGCACCATCAGCTTTCTTCGCCACCTTTGCTTATGCACACATTTGTCTTCAGTGATCCGTTTGACACCTCGTGATCACACAGGCTGATATGTTGTTCCATGTGGGCTTTGTTGCTTCTGAGCTAGATGGCCGCTTGTTTACCTTCAAGCTTTTAAGACCCCAGCTTTGTTCACCACATTTGCTTATTCACCCGCTTTGTCTTCAGCAGCTGTGCCGGGAAGGTGAGCATCATAGAATGCCAATTTACTAGAAGAAAGTATTCTTGCATTGAGGGAGTACTTGAGTGGAGTCCCAATGTTCTTCTGCTACCTTAATACTAAACCTATAAATATAGGCTCATAGATCTATTTCCCCATCCTCATATAAATATATTTGCATATGTACATGTCTTTATCTAGACCTCCTTGAATTAACTACAAGCTTTTCTTTCTTGGTATATTTTAATTTTTTCTTTGTCAGTGGCTTTATGTTGTTGCTGTTTTGCTCTGTTGTTTGGTTTAGCTCTGTCTTGTTTTTGTGCATGTTGTTGCCTCCACAGGTCTGTCTGGATAGGACAAGCTGAATGAACAATCCGGAGGAGAAAACAAAGGGAGTGACAGTTCCAGGGGGACATGGGAGAGAGGGAGGTGGGGGGAAGGGAAGAGGTGTTAGAAACCTAGGGACAAGGGAACAACAAGTTATTCAAATTGGTGGGGAGGTGAGTGTGGGACACCTGGTAGGGTATGGTCAAGGGGAATGTAACAAAGAGGAAGTTATGAAATCCTGGTGGGGACTGAGCATGATAGTGGGACAGGAGGAGGATCAAGGGAAATAGAGGAAAGAGCTGGGAGGCAAAGGTCATTTATAGAGGTCTAGATAAAGACATGATAATGCATTTTTAAAGGCCTTGTAGTACTTTCCTCTATACTGTCTATCTAGTCAATACAGGAAAGAGCTTTGAAAGAAACCTTCAAAGGTTAGAATTTTGCTTTTTTCCCACTGCAAATTAAGTAAATATTCCAGGGAAAGGTAGGGTTAGCCAGGATCCTCCATGTTCTGAAGATCCATAACTGAAGTTTAAGCCAACCATGGTTGACATCAGAGTTTCAGTGTATTTGTAATTCAGTGGAAACTAGATATTGAACCTCATTTACGAAGGCTTAGTTATAGGATTACAAGAGAAAGAGAGAGCGAGAGAGCACCTTATTCTAAGGTAGGTCTAACTTTAGATCATCCTATTGCTAAGATGGCATTTTGTTTTGTAAGGAATATAATCAGACTGAAAATATCTCTGCAATGAAGTCTAATTCCCTTATTTGTCAAAAGAGTAATTTTACTTACAAAAGATAGCTGTGTTGCCCATGGTGTAAAGAATCTGGTAACAGAATCAGAACTGAAATCTAAATACCTCACCAATATTCTGATCCTCTTTCCATTACATTATATATATGAAATATTCTGTGATTTGAGAAAGAATCACTACATAGGACATGTTCATTTGTAGGTCCTTTGGGTTACTCTTTGTGAAAAAAAATCCTGGGGACTATATTGTCAAAAGTAGTCTCCCTTTTATTTCCTAGCTTCTATTGATTTATTTGCTTTAAAAGAGGTTGGCTTACAATAGAAATACTTAAGCATAATCACTCAAAAGCATATTTACTTCCCCCTCCAAAAAATAAGAGAGTTAGAAAAACCACACAGAACAAAAATTCTCCATTTCTTAAAGGTACATGGTCTACTTTTTTACTCAAATAAATGCTGTCTGACATGACAATGGCAATTCACTGAATCACGTAGAATATTTTAAAAGGCTGTTTTTCTGAAAAACAACCACATTTTTTTCCAGAAATGTAAATAAAATGAAAATCAGCATGTATAGCTAAGTCTTAGGGTCAAGCACATAGAGATGCTTTTTATTTGGTAGCATTCATCCAAAGGCCAAAATAGTTCACAAGCATACATTTTGTTATTCATATAGCTGTCATTCTTTCTCTTTGGCTTTATTATATCCTTTCTGTAGTTTAATTACATTTTCCAAACTTCCCATTTTGTCATTCCACCCCATGTTAATTCATAAATGAAAACAAACAATTTATCATTTGGTCATTCTTTCATTTCCTTTTGCCTCAAGATTTGTGATATCAACAGAGTGGTATAGGTATAAACTTATTTGTATTTTTCCAATGTTATATGAAAAATTAGCACATTATTTTAATTATTAAGATGGATTAAAATATAGACTTGATAGTTGGATGATATAAAGGATGATGAGGCCTATTTACAGCTGTCTAAACAACAATATCTAGTGGGTGTAAATTCAAGGAGCAAATAGTAACTTGGAAGGTGATCTTTCTTGGACTATCTCAGGAGTCTGCCCTAAGTTCTGATTTTCTGTCTATATTTAATAGAAGACTATGCACAATATCTTATTTAATTATGTAGTACATAATTATTTATATAAGAATCAATAACACGCATATGCATATTGATAAAGCTTGAACCCTTCTCATACTCATAATAACCACTTGCACAATGGAGTGAAACACTATCTTTCCTGTACTATACCCATCATTGGTTGCTAATTTAGTCGTTATAATCCATAGGGTTTACCTTTGGCTGATTTTTTGACGTATATTAGCAGACATTTCTTCCTAGTCTGGCTTTGCCTGGCAGCTCCATTGAAACCAATTCAATATTATAACACTCAAGCCTAGGTAGCATTGTCTGGGAACGCAACCTGAGTCTCCTGCATGAAAGGGGAAAATAAAAATACCTATGCTCAAAATCATACACTTGGGAATCAAAGGTACAATATCAACATAACGTGGATGGTTTGTACAATGAACAAGATCTCTTCAGAACATGGCTACAAGCCTACTGCAACTTCTAAAATATAAGAAAAACTGTAGATTAAGAACAAACTATGCTGAACAGGGGAATTTTTTAAAAGACTCATTAATTGACAAGCAGCTCAAAATATTATAAGAGCAGCCCTACTTGCTAATATACTATTAGACATCCTTAATACAAGCATGGCAACTTGAGCTATGGAGGTGAATGTAATTTGGGGAATGAGGACAGAGGATAACCACAAAGAGCAGGTGAGGCATATATAGTTTACTTTAGGTTCCATTTGAACAAATTGCCCTATAATATAAATAACATTTGAGGATATACACTTTTTGAACACAACATTACCAGTATTTATAATAATCAAGAGTCATAAAAATAATAATTATATTGGATTATCTATTGCATATTTTCCTTAGGGAGTTAGTATATTATCTTATTAATTTAAAAATCCTTAAAAGCCAGTTTAAATGTTAAAAAATGTGGAACAATAGATTCATGTCAGTTATATAAATATTCACTTAAGTGCCCCATGCCTAAAGATGTTCGATGAATTAAGTGTGAGTACACTTGATCCTGCATTTCCTCATTCCACATGGTTACACTGGGATTCATGTAGTTAGCAATAGTAGTACAATCTATGAAAATTACCTTATTCCACTTTGTATGTTATGGATCTAAGCTTTTCAATAATTAATGGGTTAAGGTAGAGTTGGGAAGATAGGAATAGCCTCATTCTCCAATGTAAGCATAAAAATAGCCCTGAAAATAAGAATCTGAGAACTATGTGCCAAATAAATAAAATGTGTATTCTCCTGTAATGTACAAGGGGAATTAATTTTTGAGGAACAATTTTAATAAATGTTCATAGTTTGTTAATCATTTTAGTCTTTTGGATATTTAATTACTTTATTAATAGCAGGTCTCACCATATTTGGGCATAATTTGCTGTTACTAATACTTACTACCCAAGAGATAAAAAAGTCCTTAAAAAGCAAATCCCTGTAAAACAAATGATATTTTTCTATTGACCTTAATAATATCGTAGAGAAGTTGTCCCTGATTTTCTTCTGCTCCTGCCTCAAGGTGATTACAGCACATGTGGGGTTTAGTTATTCCACTAACTCAGAACATCTGCCACCTGCCTGCAGTCATGGCTCTATTCAGGCATGAGAGGCAGGAAGCCCTGCTCTTTCCACCTTGCTTTCATTTCAAATGCTTGCCTCATGCAGGCAACTTTTCATCCCCCACTGCCACATCCTAGATTTGATGGTACATGCAAGATCAGGCTATGAGAGATGCTAGTAGCAGCTGGTCACATCCTGCTGTTTCTGTGGCAAGGTACAGCTAACTGGAGAAATCATTTTGTATATGCTCCTGGAAATTGTGTGTCTGCTGGCAGATTTCTGTTCAAGTAAGGTTTCTCAAAAGATATATTGAATTTATTGTCTACTTTTTTTCTAGTAGTGAATTTCTACTTGGTGAATCCTCATGTAACGGGATACACTTGCACAGTTGCATCAAGAAACTGGGAAGCTGTGTAATAAAATTAAGTTAGCATTTGGTGTTAGGATACATAATTGCCATCATAAATTCACTCAATAAATTTTTAGACAGGTTTATATTTCTACATGCATATGTATTTGTGTGTGCATTATATACCCAGCTAAAAAGTGATCACATCTCTTGATTGCTTTACATCACAACTCATTGTTTAGGCAACACTGAATCAACATTTGAGAATATACTGCTTTAGAAAGATTTTTCTTTTAGCTAATATGTACAATTGAAATCCTGGCCCCTTTGTTCTCACTAATTATTCCAAACCACTTTTAAAAAAAGATGTGGATCTTAATTAGCTACAGTGTGCTAAACTAATTCTAAATTGGTTAATTATATTATACACTCTGTAGTTGCTGTTGGTAAATACGCTCTTTACTTCCTGTCTCTAACAGATGACCAGCTGTTATATAATTTCCAAGTTTTCCCTGGAGATGGTTACACATCAGAAATAATTCCATTGTAGAATGTTTTCAGAATGTTCAAGATGAAAGGAGGTATCAAATGGTGCTGTTATTGCTTATTATTATTGTTTTCAGTAACAAATCTCCTTACAGCATCATTGAATTAGTAATTTTGAGACAAATAATAATATTGTAAGATATCTCAAATTTTTGTTAGAATCTTTTGCTTACAATCTATACTATTGTAGTAGCTACAAAGTTACACAAAATACACATATATTTGCAAAATTTTATTTGAACTTGTTCTAACTTGAGATTTCATCAAATGTGAGAGAGGAGGGAAAGAGGAAAGAAACCCACATCCTAAATATTAAATGACTTTTTTGTGTTTTAGATGAAATATTACATTGTATTAGGCTCACCTTAAACATGTAATTATATATTAAATCTTCTGTTTTATCAACAACACAAACAATGGCTATACACAGGTATACATGGGGAAGCTCAATAACAGGAACTAAAACAAGGTCAGAGGCTGACTGTGGAATTTCAAGATGCACTGGAAGCATTAACTGAAAACAAGGCTCCAGTTCAATTGCTCATATGTAAATTCTGCATAAAGCTGAAGATTTTTTTTTAACTATGAGAACCAAAATACAAGCTTGAGTATATTCCACACCAATTTTGAGAACATCTCAAGAGCATATTTGACACATAAACAATAATGACAAAAGACCTCATGAGCTTGGAATTATGTCCAGATCATCATCATACATGAAGAAAGCAAGGAGTCATTAAAAAGACAAGAAATAAAGAAAGGATCTAAGTGGATATCAGAAGAGACTCTGAAACTCTTTTTGCCATAGAGGAGTGAAAGCAAATGGAAGAAATGATAAAGTAAAAGAGCTGAATAGTAAATTCCAAAGGGTAACTCTAGGGGACAAAGTCAAACACTATAATGAAATATGAAAAAACCTAGAATTAGAAAACCAAAAGGAAAGAACACACTCAGCATATCTTAAACTGAAAAACCTCAAGAAAATAAGCTGCAATCTCGACAGATTCTTGAACAAAATACTGAATGAAGTAGGAAGCATGAAAAGAACATGGAAAGAATACACAGAGCCACTATACCAAAAAGAACTGATTGACATTCATTCATTTCAGGTGGTAATATATGAGCAAGAGCCAATGGTGCTGGGGAAGAATTTCAAGCTGCACTGGAAACTAGCCAAAACAAGGCTCCAGTTCAGGAATTTATGGAATACCTATTGAAATGTGTCAACAGGCAGTTGAAGTGTTGGAAGAACTTAGTCTTCTATGCCAGGGAGTTTGGAAGACAGCTACCTCCACAATTGACAAGAAAAGATACATAGTTGTACCCATTCCAAACAAAGGTTACCCAACAAATTGCTCAAACTATTGAACAATATAATTGATATTACATACAATGATGTTTTTGCTTTAGAACAGCAGTTCTCAACATGTGGGTCTCAACCCCTTTGGGGCTCGAATGGCCCTTTCACAGGAGTTGGTCGCCTAAGACCATCGGAAAACACATATTCCCGATGGTTTTAGGAACCAAGACACTGCTCCTCTAGCCATCTCTAAATGGGTCCGCCCACATGCAGATACACCCACATACGTACCCAGCGTGAAGTCTGTTACCCATGCTACACCATGCTTCAAGACAAAATTTAATTTATTTGTCATTAGAAATAAATAGTTCACAATATATAATAATTACATATTGTTTTCATGATTCATCATTATGCTTTAATTGTGTTCAATTTGTAGCAATGAAAATACATCCTGCACATCAGATATTTACATTACAATTTATAACAGTAGCAAAATTACAGTTATGAAGTAACAATGGAAATAATTTTATGGTTGTGGGTCACCACAGCATGAGGAACCGTATTAAAGGGTTGCAGAATTAGGAAGGTTGAGAACCACTGCTTTAGATCATCCAACAAAGGTTCCAGCAGTACATTGACAGGGTGCTGGTAGAGGTTTAGGCCAGATTCAGAAGAGGACTTGGAAAAAAGCGTATCGTTACGATATCAGATGGATCTTGGCTCAAAAAAGAGAATACCAGGAATCTGTTACTTGAGTTTTATTGATTATGCCAAGGCATTTGACTGTGTGGGTCATAAGAAACTATGGACAACCTTGAGAAGAATGGGAATTCCAGAACACATTATTATGCTCATATTGAACTCCTATCTGGATCAGGAGGCAATTGTATGAATGGATGGAACAAGGGAATACTGCATGGTTTAAAATCAGGAAACGTGTGCTATGCGGTTATAGTCTTTTACTATTGTGATAGTTACATAGTTTCATGTCAACTGCAAAATATATAATAGTGTAGGGATGGTATTCAACCTGTCAATCAGGTCACAGCCTGATGGTGACTCCTTGTGGGTGTGACTTTCTCATAAGGAAGGCCCTTGGAACCACTCCTCTTTCTCTGCCTTTACCTTCCTACTAGCTGACGCTGATGTCAGCCAGACCCCCAGAGATGCATCCATTGCCACTGGATTCACAAGAATCCACAGGCCTGTGATATTCCTGCATCCTGCATCATTGCTTGTGAATGTGCGAGGCTGAAGAGGGACTTATGGACTTGTATCAGACTTATGGACCCGCGTTGGACTGGGCTGGGATATTTTCTCAATATATCATTTCTTCTTGATATAAAGCTCTCTCTTACACATACATGAGTGTCACTGCATTTGTTACTCTAGTCAATCAGGTCTAAAACATGGTACTTGCATAGTGGGGTACTAGAGAAACAAGTCATGAAGATGGAGAGTAGAGGCTTGTCTGACCTCTGCCTTATGGTAGCTTTTCTTCTTTGGCTAGCTGGAGGTCAAACAGAGCCACATTGTTTACTTGATTATTTTCTGGAAATGACGTGGGAATGAAAGCTTTGATTCCTAAAAGTTGTCTTGGGTTAATATTGTCTGAAACAGTGAAAAGAAATGTGATGAATATAAATTTTGAGCTTATGGCGTGAAATTTCTGAGGCCATGCTGCCTAGTCAAAATGGCTGGCCACAGGCCTGGCTTGATCAACCAGAGGCTTAAGACCATTTTGCAAAGGAATGAGATAATTTAGATAAGAAAGGATTAGATTTGACTGTTTAAAGGATTAAGGTTAGGATCTGACTGTATTAGGGTTATACTGATTTATTCTGCCTATTATTATTGATATAATATGTGATAGAAATTATTATTTGGAAATATGAAGAAAGAGTTCATAAGTCCACAGCCTTCAACGTTAAATTGGATCTATCAAGCGGTTGTTTAAAAATGCTTATGGAGGATGATGTAAGATATGGAAAAATAATCTATAGCTTATCAAGGGTTTGCAAGGGAGAGTCGGCGGGGGAGGGAGAGGGAAGAAATGGGGAGCTGACATCAGGGGCTCAAGTGGGAAGAGAATGCTTTGAAAATGATGATGGTGGCATATGTGCAAATGTGCTTGACACATTGGAGGAATGTGTGGATTGTGATGAGATGTAAAAGCCCCCAATGAAAGTATTTAAAAAAAGTAATTAAAAATTTTTTGTAAAGAAGATGGAAGGAAAAAAAATGCTTACAAAGAAGGCTTAGGAAACGGAAACCCCACCCAGTGCCTTGCATGATCAGTATATTTGCATTTGAAGAGACTTGCGGTGAGATCTGTTGTCAGAATGAAGAAAGAAAAATAAAAGGGGCCTTTTAGCCTGTTTGAATTTAGGACTAGGGGTTTGTGCCTAAAGCTGGAAAAATTTGGAGCCTGTAGGCAACCTCAAAAGCTCACTAGGTGGCAACCTGGATCCACTTGTTGAGTGGAAGTGGGAGAAATGCACCAATACAAAGATAATTTCAGTCTGGCTAATGACACCCGTGGACCTGGTTCACAGGGACTAGAGGAGAGACCAGAGCAAGTTGGCTGATCTCAAGTTTAAAGAGTTGAGCAGAACCTGAGCCTATGGCATGACCTAGCCCAATGGGGGCTAGGCTTGTAGATAATTTGTGAAGGGGCCCATGGTCGAAAGGCAAGGCAGCCAATAGGTACCCTAGTGAGGCTAAATGAGGTGGTCCACATTGAGTTGACTAGAACCAGACCAGATGAAAATCAGATTTTAAAGCCTGTGAATTGGTGGATATTGCTGCTGACTTTATGGATGACCTGTGTGTATTTGCCTTTTTTTACGGATGTGGACTCACAAAGTTCCACTGGAATGAAGATTCTTCACATCAAAGAACATGCTTGTCTCCTCAGAGTACTGGGTTGATATAAATGGGC
Source organism: Echinops telfairi (assembly GCF_000313985.2). Taxonomy (NCBI): domain Eukaryota; kingdom Metazoa; phylum Chordata; class Mammalia; order Afrosoricida; family Tenrecidae; genus Echinops; species Echinops telfairi. The sequence goes on from NW_022103942.1 coordinate 5,486,028, forward strand.
ATTATAGAAATTGGATACCTCAAATGGGGCATGAGGTGGGGTAGGTGAAGGCATGAAGTGGCTCCTTTACAAACTTTCATGGATGGAGGAAATATGTTGATAGGAATAAAGTGTAGGTGTTCACATAGCTGCTGCATTTGTTGGGTATAGAATATTTTTTGTTTCATTCGCTTATAGAATATTGTGCTTAAATGAGGCTGGCACATTTTTGAGTTGTGTGTTTTAGTTTTATTCTGTTGGGCACAAATATGATTTTATTATTGTCTTTGTTTTAACAATTAAGTATGGCTAAAGAATTGTGTAAATGTGTCAAGCTGACAATGGGTGATCTGTGGTAGTTTGGTAATTTCATGTCAACTGCAAGATATAGAATAATGTAGGGGTGGTATTCAACCTGTCAATCAGGTAATAACCTGATGATAATTCCTTGTGGGTGTGACTTTCTCTTAAGGTGGGTCCTGGGAACTTCCCCTCTCTTTCTGCCTTCACCTTCCTGACCCTGGCTTACCTTCATGACAGTCAGAGCCCTGGAGATGCATCCATCGCCATTGGATACACAAGATTTTTCACCTACCATCCTGTGATATTCCTGCATTCTGCATCATTGCTTGAGACTGCAGAGGCTGAAGAGGGACTTATGGACTAGTATCGGACTTAAGGACTTGAGTTGAATTATGCTGGGATTTTTTTCTCGATATATAATTACTTCTTTTTTTTATATAATTACTTCTTGACATATGAGTGTCACTCTATTTGTTTCTCTAGTCAATTTGGCCTCACACAACCATACTTACTTATTCAATCTGTATGCTGAGCAAATAATCAGAGAAGTTGGCTTATATCAAGAAGAATGTAGCATCAGGATTGGAGAAAAGCTTATTAACAACAGCTGAATGTGGTTTACAGCAGATTGGCATGTCCTTAGGGTATTTGTTAGCAACCCTGAAAGAACTTTATAAAATGCATGGATGAACCACTGTATCCTGAACATTTCTCACTTCCATTGCAACTTGTTAATTTCTTTAATAAACCTTTTCATCATGAATATTGTCTGTGAGTTCTGAGTAGCCAAAGCAATGAATATTAGAACCTAGAGGAAAAGTAGAGTGCAGGAAAAATAAAAAATGTTGTATATGACAGAAAAGTCTATCACAAAAGATCTTTTGTGATATAAATTCTTCCCTGAGCACTGCATTTTTTGTACCCACAAAGGTATATGCTATATCTCATTCTCATTTAAGTCTAACATTTTTTTATTTCATTTTTTATTACTCATTAGTTTTTAAGCAAGTATTTTTCTGTTGCCACTTATTTTCCTCATTTTTTATTATTTATTTTTAATTTTATAGAATTATGATCAGAAAAGTTGTTTTTTATAATGTCAATGATTTTGCATTTATTTACTCTTGCTTTGTGGTCTAGAATATGGTGTGCATTGAAAAATGATCCATGTGCTCTGGAAACAGGTGTGCGCTATACTGCTATGGGGTGATAAGTTAGGTTTAAGTGTACAAAGTTGAGTTGATTGATTGCCCTATATAAATTTTCTGTATCTTTTATTGAGTTTCTTTCTAGTTGCTCTACTCATCAAAAGTGTTATGTTAAGGTCTCATAACTATACAACTATATTTCTCTTTCCAATAATGTTAGAGATGTTATATGTAATTTGGACCTCCAAGGGAGAAAGATGAGGCTTTCTAATCCTGTAAAGAACTATAGTCTCAGACACCCACAAGGCCATCTCTATTGCTGTCCTACAGGGTCACTAGGAGTCAGAATTAACTCTACCAATGTCAGCAAGTGAGTAAGTCATTGAGAGTGTAAATTCTTACTATGGTTATGTCCTTTTGGTGAAATTACTTACCCTTCAATCATTATATAATGCTCTTATTTGTCCCTCATAATTGATTTTAGCTTAAAGCTTACTTTATCAGTGATTATATTGACATGCTTGCTGTCTTTTAGTTGCTCTTTAAGTAATAGGTTTTTTCTCCAACTTTGATTTTTAACCTATTTTTATCTTTATGTCTAATGCTTCTCTCTTGTAGGCTACATATTGATGGATCATGTTTTTTTAAACTTCTGCCACTCTATCTCTTGAGTGATGAATTTAAACCATTTACATTAATTGTGAAAATTTGCATATATGAATTTAATGCTGCCATTTTGTTATACTTGTGCGTGCGTGTTATCAATGATTTGTGTGTTCCATTTCATTTTCTATCATGAGTATTTTTGGTTTTCCTTTTGTATCCTTTGTTGTTGTTCTTTTGTTTAGTGAGTAGATTTATTACATGTCTTTGTGGTTACTCTGAAGTTTACCTCTATCTTTGAAAGTTTACAACAATCAATAGTATTTGCATATCGGCTTGTCTTCCTCTCCGTATGGAAATTCCATAGCTAGAACATTTATTCCCTTCTTTTGCTTTAAAGTTGTGATCATTTACAGATTGCCATCTCTAGTTCCCTGATTTCAGTTTTGTAGCTTTATTTTCCTTTTGAGAATTCTTCATCTGGTTGATATCTAGGTGATGCTGTCTTTGGCTAATATTAAGTTGTTTTCTGATGTTACTGGTTCTTGATCTGAAGAATTCCCTTTAATATTTCTTGTGAGGTTGATCTTGTTCTTAGAATTTTTCTTAATTTCTACTTCTCTGGGAATATTGTCATTTTACCATTGTATTTAAGACACAATTTTGGTGGATATATAATTCTTTGTCCACAATTCTTTTCTTTAGGCTTTATATATGCCTTCTTGCTTAGGGGATGTGTTAGTCTGGGCAGACTAGAGAAAAAAATCCAGGGAGATACTCATATGTGTATAGGAAAGAGCTTTATATCAAAGAATAATTATACATTAAGTAAACATCCCAGCCCAGTCCAGATCAAGTCCATAAGTCCGATATTAGCCCATATGTCGAGTACCAGTCTATAAATTCCTCTTCAGGTGGACATTGGGCCTCCTCATGCGCACTCCCCTAATACAAGAGCACCTTGCTCAGCTAAACGGTCATTTCATGATATCTGCCTTCCCGACATGATCGCTGAAGACAGATGTGTGCATAAGAAAATGTGGTGAAGAAAGC
>NW_022103942.1:5490082-5509047 GCF_000313985.2 Echinops telfairi
AATGTATAGATGTGCTTTACACAATTGATTTATGTATTGTGATGAATTGTATGAGCCCCAATAAAGTGATTTTAAAAATATTCCTCTTCAGACTCACACAGCACATACAATGACTCTGAGTGCAGGAAAATCACAGGACAGTGTGTGAAAAGTCTTGTGGATTCAGTGGTGGTGGAAGCATCTTTGGACTGGCATGGGTCTCCACGTGGCTCCTTCAGTTCCAAGCCTCCGGATGCTATCAGCATAAGTCCATTTGGCTTGTCAACAGGAATGTCTCTCAGGGAATGAGTGTTTTTCCCACCTACAGTAACCTATTTATCTCCTTAACACCTCCAAATTAGGTCATCAAGCTGTGACCTGACGACAGGCTAAACTCTTAATTCTTAATTGTTTTAAATTGACAACAGATTATGTAATTACCACAAGGGATAATTTGTTTTTCCAGGAACTGCTCTTTGAATACTTCCTTTGTCTTTGTCTTTGGACATTTTGATTATGGTATGTCTTGATGAGTTTCTTTTGGTTTTATCTGTTATAGAGCTTGCTGAATTACCGTATATACTCTAGTATAAGCTGACTCGAATATCAGCTGAGGCATCTAATTTTACCACAAAAACTGCATAAAAATGTGCTGAAAAGTTCAGCTTATACACAAGTATATACGGAATTTAGATGGAAACCATGCCATGTTTCAAGATTTTAGGGAAGTTTTCTGCCAATGAACTTTCAAAAATTTTCTTATGCTACTTTTTTTTCTCTCCCCTTCTGAAAATTATATTATATAAAAATTCTCCCCCTAGAAAGCACCCATATAACTCTAGACTTTGTTCATTTTCCATTTATTCTTTGTTTGCTCCTCAAACAAATTAGTATCATAGAATTTGCCCACTCTTTCACTGATTAGTTCTTCCATTGATTCTATTATATATTTATATCCTTCTATTGAATTATTTATTCTTGATGCCTTGTTATTTCTATAGTATTCTAGTTATTTATTTTGCGTAGTTTCTAATTGTTTATTTTGTCATTATGTGTGCAATGTTTTCCCAAATTCCTCTAGAGCTTTCTCTATTTTCCCTAATGTCTTGGAGGATAATACATGTATATTTTGTGAATTTCTTATCAAGTAATACTCTTACCTATTCACTTTTGTGAGTCATTTACCTGGTGTCTTTATATAATTTGTTATTGTTTATTGTCTCTGGTGCATTATTTTGTTTATTTATTGATTGATTGTATCTTAGTTTTGCATTTTGTTTTTATATATATTTACCTTTGTTTCTTCTCTTTTTTTAAGACTGTATTTCTTCCTTTGTATAATTCTAATTGTTTCTGCTTTTCATTTGTGATTTGGTATGACTTTGTGATGTGTGTTGAATGGGCATGACTTCTTCTCATTAGTGGGTGTGTTAGTCTGGGTGGACTAAAGAAACAAATTTGGTAGATACTCATAAGTTTATAAGAAAGAGGTTTATATACAAGAGCAACTGAATATTGAGAAACCATCTCAGCCCAGTCCAGATCAAGTCCATAAATCTGATATTAGCCCATAAGTCCGATGCCAATCTATAAAGTCCTCTTTAGACTCAGGAAACACATGAAATGACATCGAATGCTGGAAGATCACAGGCCAGTGGATGGGAAGTCTTGTGGATCCAGTGATGGTCTAAGAATCTCAGTGCTGGCAGGAGTCTACACGTGGTTCCTTCAGCTCCAAGGATCTGGCTGCTGTCAGCCTATCTCCATGTGTCTTGTCAGCTGCAATGTCTCCTAGGGAGTAAGCCAAAAGAGAGAGTGCCTCCCACCTCAAGGAGGAATACTGGAGTTCCCAGAATCCTCAGGAGAATTCCATGCCAACTCAGAGGCCTCACTGACTATCACCTGATTGTCAGGCTAGATTCCACCTCTTTACTCTTAGACCTCTCAAATTGACAAATGGTTATTATAACTACCACGGTGAGTCATGCACACATAACATTACCTTGGTAGGACTCATTTATCTTCTCTTATCCAGAGGCAGTCGGAAACCATGCTCTTTTCTTGATATTGGATAACATCTGGTGGGTGATCAGGGTAACTCCACAGCTTTTGTGGAACCATGAGGCCCTTGCATAAGTGTGCTAACAGTTGATGCATTCTCTGATGTTAGGACAAGACATCTCTGTATCCACTGTGAGGAAATGCTAATCAAATGGATGAAGAGGCCTGTTGTGTGCTTATAAATTACTACCTCTCTAAGGAATGAAGTTTCACGGAACTTTCACCACAAGTGCAGGTAGCATACAGGAACTATTTGAGTGTAGGATGTGTGACATTGCAGTTGTGCAGATATTGGATGAGGGCATTTGGATCTCTTGCTCATTGTTTGGCACAAGTGTCATTTGCTCTTGTCAGACTATGACAGATATGAATGATTAGGTGTTATGTCTGTCTATCTGTCTTCTCATTGCATGGGTGCAGGAATTGTAATGCTTGGTTACTGGATTGGGTGTTGTGTGCACATAATGCTGTTTGTTGAGCAATCAGAATATGGGTGCATCAGTCACTAGTCACCAGTTCAACGGCACAAGAACTTGCATTACCATTCACTCTGTAGGTTTTGGGGTGAAGTGGAGTCTCATGACTTCATTCATCACTTTGGTATCAAGAGCACACACAGTAGATCTTCAGGGCCAGCAGAATAGCACAGAGTGGAGTGAGTACAAGCCTTCTGTGGCAGATCCAAAAGTGCAGGTACTCACACAGCATACTGGATGATAGGGTACAGTAGAGAAAGGGAGTAGTCACAATCTTCTGATTACTGGTCCAATAATATGGGAGAGAGCAGAGGTGGAACATGTTCAATCAGCATTAGGCATAGGTCCTAGTGCACTCCCTGCAAAGTGCAGCCAGTTTGTAGGACATGGCTTTTTCCCAAGTGTGAGAAGGGTATAAGTTTTTCAGATTCTGTGTGGGTAGGCAATCTCTAGCCACAACTCCAAAGATTCTTCACTACACTAATGCTACCTATCCAAGTGGTCAGTAAATGCTGCTGGTGAGTAATCCTGTCCCCATTTTCTGGACCCTTCATGCTCTGATTATTGAGGTTTCTTGTCCACCTTCTTACCCTTTCCCTTCATAAATACAAGTCTTGTTCTGCTCACGTTGCTTTGCTCTCATATTTTTTTACACAGTTTCACTGTCTGTTATTGGGGATAATGCGATATTGTCTTTTTATGTTCTTTACCCAAGAACACTGCTCAAATTGCCTCAAAATGACCATATTGCACCCTGGTATGCACCCGCGGTCTGGTATGGCACCTACAGTCTTTAAGTCTCCCCATTCTTCTTTCCTTCAGTATTCAATCTAATGCTTCATCCTTCCATTTTCTGTTCCGAGTTCCCAACTTGTTTTCTGTATCTGTTTCGCTTGGTTTCTGGGATGGTATGTTGTGAGTGAATAAACTATCATCTTGGACGATCTCTCCCTGAATCCTATTTGGAAGAATTTGGGGACTAATGTTCAAAATCTTAAGTAGTCTAGTGGATGAAATATTCACTAGTGATAAAAGGTAATATGGGAATTTGCCTTGTCAGGCAGCTACGTCTCCTCATTCTTGAAAATAAACTCTTTCAGCAGATTTCTGTTTTTATATATTCTATGTGGATGTCATCTCTTTAAAAGTCCAAGCACAAAGAGTCACATTTAATTAGAAACTAAATTCTGAAATCACTCAAGGACATTGTCCTGTTACATTCAAATGTTAAGGATCATAATACATCTTTCAACATTGAGAATATATTTTTGTACATTGATATAGGAATACTTATATACATGAAATATGTGATTGATTTTGTGTATAAAATTATATGACAGATGTATACTGTTTTTATAGTTGTGGAGACATCTACTAATAAAGTTACTGAACCCATGTTAACTCTTTTAAGTCACAGCTTAGGTACAAGAACCTGAGAGAGGATGCACTTGAGTGGTGGACAAATAATCATCCCTCCTAAAAACGTTGTAGGCTGAGAAAACTATGGGAAAAGTTTTAGATTAAAGAAACTGCTCTTTGTGACTTTTTATTTTAAGATTAGCATATAATCAAATTTCCTTGGTGTCTATTGATAACTTTTGCAAGTTTAAAACACATTTTAAAGGTACTCTCATTATTAATGAAACTGAACTATAATGTGAATATTGTTGAAATGGCAAATATTTTGCTATGTGTATTTATCTTTATTCACAGGAAAAAAGAACCTTTCTTTTTTTCTTCTGAATATATTTTATTTTATTATTATTTTTAAAATGCTTTTATTGGTGACTCTTTCAGCTTTTATCACAATTGACACATACATCCATTGTGTCAAGCACATTTGTATATATGTTGTCATCATAATTTTCAAAGCTTTTTTTTCTACTTGAGCTCTACATATCAGCTCCTCATTTTTCCGTCCCTCTTCCACCCTCCCTCTCTCCTAAACCATTGATAAATTATAAGTTATTATTTTCATATCTTACATCATCTGCTTTCTCCCTTCACCCACTTTTCTAATTTTTGTCGCCCTGGAAGTGGGGGTTATAAGTCGATCCTTGTGATCGATACCCCCTTTCTCCACCCGCCTTCCCCTTCTGGTATCTCTGTTTTCATTATTGGTCCTGAGGGGTTTATCTGTCCTGGATTCCCTGTGTTGCGGGCTCTTATCTGTAGCAGTTTACAATTTCTGGTCTAGTCAGACTTGTAAGGTAAAATTGAGGGCATGATAGTGTGGGGGGTGGTGTAAAGCATTAAATAACGATAGGAAAGTTGTATGTTTCATCAGTGCTATACTGTGCCCTAAATGGCTGGTCTCATCCTTGTGACCCTTCTGTAAGGGGATGTCCAATTGTCTAAAGATGGGCTTTAGGTCTCCATTCCACGCCAACACCCTCTCTCTCCCTACACATTGGTATTATTTTTGTTCTGAGTCTTTGATACCTGTTCCCATCAACATCTTGTGATCACGCAGGTTGGTGTGCTTCATCCATGTGGGATTTGTTGCTTCTCAGCTTGATGGTCACTTGTATATCTTCAATTCTTTAAGACCCTAGAAGCTGTATCTTTTCATAGCCAGGCGCCATCAGCCTTCTTCAACACATGTGATTATGCACCCATTTTGTCTTCAATGATCGTGTCAGGAAGGTTAGCATCACAGAATGCCAGATTATTAGAACAAAGTGTTCTTGCATTGATGGAGTACTTGAGTCAAGGCCCAATGTCCATCTGCTCCCTTAATACTTAACATATAAATATAAGTACATATATCTATTTCCCTATCATTATATATAAATATATTTGCATATGAACATATCTGTATTTAGAGTTCTATAAATAGCCTGTGCCTCCTAGTTCTTTCCTCTATTTCCTTTTACTTTCCTCTTGTCCCACTATCATGTTCTGCCTTCATTTCTGATTCAGTAATTCCTCACTGCTGCATTATCCTGATTAAACCCCACTAGACATCCTATGTCTGTCTCTCTCCATTGATTTTAGTTCACTTTTTGTTCCCTAGTCCTGGAGTTGGTTGGCCCCACCGCCTTCCTCACTTCCATGTCTCCTTGTCCATGTCCCCCCAGAACCATTGGCCCATTGTTTTCTTCTCTAGATTGTTTATCCCTCCTATCTTATCTAGATAGACATGCAGATATACATATTAATAAGCACAAAACAAGGCAAAGTCGAAGAAAACAACAAAGGAAGACAAAACCATCACCACCAACAAAAAAACAAACAAAATAACAACAACAAAAAGAAAGCCGATGACAAAAAAAGGAAAAGCCTATAAATAGTTCCAGGTCTGTTTTTTGACCTTTAGGAGTGTTTTCCAGTTGAGTTTGATGGTGTGCCCCACTCTGTCCCCAAAGTCTATTTTGGTATTCCCCAGGGACTTCATTGCTTTTCTCCCTTTGCTGCTCTGTTGCATGCCCTTAGTGTTTTGCCCCAGTGTGGTGGGGTCAGACCAGGCACAATTCTCACACTGAGTCTCCAGTGTTGTCTCCCCATAGTATTATAGCTCAGTGAGGGATGTTGTGTCTCGTGTGGGGGCCGGCCCTGTGGTTCTCTCTGTACATTTTCTGCTCTGAGCAGGAATATCATCCTTGGGGATTGATGGTTCAAGATGTGTTCTACTCACTCTCCTTCATTCTTCATTTGCTTCTATATAATCTGATTAGATGTGCCCCTCTCCTTAAGCTGTAGTTTCAGTGCTGTCCTCTGAAGTGCATTCTTTGGGGGGTGGATCCACAGAGTTGGGATTGGGGCAGACCCTGAAAAGAGCATTTCAATATTTATCTTAAAGTATAATGCTGACCATGAAACAATAAATTCTTTTTTTATACCACTTTATTTGGGTCTCTTACAGCTCTTAGAACAATCCATACATGAATTGTATCAGGCATATTTGTACATATGTTGCCATCATTATTTTCTAAACATTTTCTTTCTATTTGAGTCCTTGGCATCAGCAATTATTTTTCCCTCCATTCCCCTTCCCACCCTTATGACCCCTTGATAAATTATAAATTCTTAAGCTGGTACTTTAGAGAAGCAAACCATTGATGCTTATTTTTGTATACATATATAGAGACAAATTTATATCAAGAAAATGGCTCAAGGGTTGTAAAAATAGGCAAGTCCAAGTCAAGATAAGTTCCAAGAATGTGGGTCAAATATTAGGCTCAACTCTTCACCTGACTTGTATAGCTAGGAATGTGTGTAAGCCTGGGTTGACTAGAAAAACAAATACAGAGACATTCATATGTGTACATGAAAGAGCTTTAGATACAAGAGCAATTGAACATTGAGAAAACATCCCAGCTCCATCCAGATCAAGTCCATAAGTGCCATATTAGCCCTATGTCTGATATCAATCTATAAAGTCCTCTTCAGACTCACAAAACACATGCTATGACACAGAATGCAAGAAGATTACAGGCCAGTGGGTGGTAAGTCTTGTGGATCCAGTGGTTTTGTAAGCATCTCAGGGATGCCTGGGGTCTCCATATGGCTCCTTCAGCTCCAGAGTTCTAGCATAGCTCCATGTGTCTTGTTATCTACAATATCTCCCAGGGAGTGAGCCTTGACAGTAGAGAGTCTCCAAGGGAGTGAGCGAGTGTCCTGCCTCCAAAGAGCTATTTATCTCCTTAGCGTCTCCAAATGAGACCATCAAGCTGTGACCTGATTGACAGGTTGACTCCACCCCTTCATTTCTAATCCTCTTAAATTGACAACAGATTCTATAACTACCACAGAAATCTAATTGTCACCAGGAAAATGAAGGTTTTTTACAGAAGAGTAAGATTAATCTTAGGTCAGCTGGTCAGGATTCTGGTTATAGAGGCCATGAATGCTTGAACCACAGATCAGATGAATTGTTGCTGATGACTCACAGGATCAGCATAAAATATGGAAGGCTATTAACTCAAGTCCAAAGAATAAGAGGTTGGTGAACCAGATGCAGGATGCAAACCCAGCAAAAACCAAACAACTTGTTCCCATAGTGTTCACCTATATTTGATGCAGGCCACACAGAGGAGGCAATTGACTGCAGCAGTGCTGTAACCTCCATAAAGGTCTTGTATTTCACCCTAATCTTACCCCATTGGAGGCTGGCAACTGATTGGCTGTGAATACATTATCTTAGGTCATGAGAGATAACTAGGTTTTAATTTCTAAACCATTGAGAATCCAAGTTGACACAAATGTTAATTACAACAGATAATATCTAGAAGTCTACAAGGAAATCCTGTTAATACAATTATTATTCAAATTAATGCACAAACTACTAATGGTATTGATGAAAAAATTAATGATTCTGATAACTTCTATAGTCTGAACTTGATAAAAATGCAATCAAGATGTATTGATAATCATAGTCCATTGGAATGCAAAAGTTGGAAACAGAGGAAGGAAAAGTGGTTGGAAAAAATGGTCTTTGTGATATAAATGAAGCTGGACATCACATGAATTTTTCAAGACCAATGGCTTCTTCATTGAAAGTAAGATTTTTCAACAACATAAATGGTGACTATGCGCCTGATCCTCACAAGATGGAATACACAGGAATCAAATTGAATACATCTGTGGGAAGGGGAGATGCAGCAATCAAAATCGACTTTCAAAATGAGGCCTGGGGCTTACCATGGAACAGACCATCCCTGCTCAATTTGAAGAAAATTAAAACAAATCCAAGAGGAAAAAGTACGATGTGACTACGTTGTTGTTTGGTGCCATCAAGTCAGTTCCAACCCATAGTGATTGTGTTAGGCTGAGTTCTGTAAAGAAATAAAATCAGTGATAATTATATACGGTAAGTACCAAGAAAAATGGCTCACAATTGTAAGAGCTGGTAAATCCAGTATGGTTTGAGTCCATGGGTCAGATGTTAAGCTAAAGGCTCTACCTAAACTGGGCAGCTATGCGGGCTGACAGACCAGGAAGCTGGAAGATGAAGCAGTGAAACCACAGACTAGTAGATGTCAGCAGAACAGGCCTGTTCCTTGCAGAATTGAATGAATATAAGATTGGTAGGCTTTGATAATTCCCAGAGGTGAACAAACAATATGTCAGACCATTAACAGTTCCCAAGGGTGACTGGCTGTTGGCTCAAGATCCAGTGATTGATGTGACAGATGGGAAGTACAGGCCAGCAAGAAGACTGTAGCTTTCCATGGTGTCTACTTAAATATCAAGTGTGTCACAGCCCTGCTTAGATATCATCAGGAAAATGACCTGAGTAACTGCTTGGCTCACAGTAAGTCACTTCAAGATGATTATTTCAATATGTTACATAACATATGGGAGAGGCCTCAACTGTCAAACCACTGGGAATCCTGTCCCAGGCAAGTTGATACAAAACCTATCACAATCTAACCCTTGTCAACTTGAAACTGTCCACATCTTAAACCATACATAATCTACAAACAAACATAGCAATAAAATCATTCTCCTGCCTAAGGTGACAAAACTATCACACATACAACCAAAATGTACTAACACCATTTACCTTTTATATTTTATATTACCGAACAAAATATATATATTTGATGTATATCTACAAAAAGGACATGGTCATAAAAATTACAGTCCTCGCTTCTGCAACTGGTCATGTGGCTAATGATGGTATTTAGAACTACTTTCTTCAACCACCTGTATTGTTTTCCTTTTGTCCTGGGCACTAAGAGATGACCTAAGAAATCTCCTGGATTCCAGACATATTCTTCTTTGCCTCCAATATGTACCAATTCAAGCTCCCTTTGGTAATCAAGATCAATCACACCACTCAGGACAATAACAACCTTATTTTCCTGTTGATCCACAGGAGTGAGGGATCAAAAATTTGAGGGAATGTCTCATGTGGTGGTAGGTACTGTTCTGTTCAAAATCTGAAGGTCGGGCATGGGTAAGTCAGATGTTGGGTCCAGAGGATGTGCTCCATGCTTCGCTCTTGCTAGTGATGAGATTACACCTCCTGTTTCTCAGAGTATTCATTTTATATGCAATAGGATGGCATTGCCTGTTCACCATTATTCACAGGTGATTCCTATCAGTATCTTCCCTCACCATCTTACTAGATCCATGCAGTGAGAGGTCATTTGGTAGGAGTTTTATTGAGTATCAAGAGTCTGTTTGAATATAGCCTTTCGCCTTTTTAGTGATTCCCACATATAATACTCAATTGTCCATCACTGGACTGTATCTTCTTCATAAACATATGACCTGGGGCCTCTGACATTGACCTCTTACTGATCTTCATCAGCCAGGTTTTTCCCAGGACACTCCAGAAGCAGATTTTCTCCCCTAAATGAAGCATATCATTCCTTACAACCATCACAAGAACAGTAACCCAGACAACAATTAAACAAAGAGCGTAGCCTGATTCGTATCCTCTACTAAGGTCAGATCTTAATTTCTTCCAATTCTTTTTTCATTAGGAGATAATAGCCTCCTATGTGCGACAATAACTACAGGTGTATGAAGTCCAGAACGATAATATATCATATAAGAGATTATGGTGGGACGAGTCATATTAACTGACAATATATAAGTTGATGTCATCCATCCACTCGATTATTAAAATTCTCCTAAGCAGAGGTAAATATTACATGAGAAGCAAATATCGTAATGTGGTAGTTATATGATCTGTTGTCAATTTGAGAGGATTAAGAGTGAAAGGGTGGAGTTTAGCCTGTCAATCAGGTCACAGCTTGATGACCACATTTGGAGGCACTGAAGAAATAAACACTGGAGTCAGAATGAAGGTTTGCTCCTAGGGAGACACTTCCACAGACAAGACACCTGGAGCTATGCTTGTGCCCTGAGTTGCAAGAGCCACGTGGAGATTTCCGCCTGCGTTGAGATGCGTAGAACACCACTGGATCCACAAGACTTCCCATCCACTGGCCTGTGATCTTCCTGCATTTGACATCATTGCATGTGTTTCATGACTCTGAAGATTTTATAGCTTGGTATCAGATGTATAGGCTAATATCAGACTTATGGACTTGATCTGGACGGCCTGGTATGTTTTCTTAACGTACAATTACTCAATTACTCTTTATATAAAGCTCTTTCTTATACACATATGAGTGTCTATGAATTTGTTTCTCTAGTCTACCCAGGCTAACACACTTAATATATTTGTCCCATTCAGAGAGGTCTATCCACATACCTCTTCCCTACAATTGTGAGGATGGCACAAGACCAGGAAGTTTCTTTCTTTTGTACATAGAATTGTTATCAGTTGGAACCAACTTGATGACACCTAACAATGAATTATTTAATTCCTGCCATGGTTTCCATAAAATGTTCTGTAGAGCTCAAACCACTTATAAGATAATTTTACAGTTTATAAGATAATCTTCAAATGTCCTCATGTATGTGTTGTGCCCATTTACTATCTAAGCCAATAGTTGTATTCCAAATCAAACGTGCTTTTCAGAACAGAGCTATCTTTCATATTCCTTTAATTTCACTTTAAAACGAATTGTGGAGGGATAGGTCAAGCATGGACAAGCCGCTGTTCAACCTGCTATTTCCAAACTAATAGGAAATGTCTCCTATGTCTCCCTTTATTATAAATTATTGTGATAATGAAAGGGCAAGTACCAACGATCATTAGTCAATCTGATAAAAAGAAATAAAATCTCACAATAACTGAATGACAAAACACTGTAGTCCTTTTTTCTTTAAATCCATTAACTTCTTCATATGAAACCTCTCATAAAATTTATTTTGATCTGAATACACAGTTCTTTATTGTCAGTTACAGCACCACATAATATATTAAATGTACTTTGCACACATGAAGACGTTAGATGGCCCAGAAATTGAATAGCTATCCTGTCTTGTTATGATATAATATTTTCCTGTAAACTAAAGAGGTCATTGCTGACAGTAATCTGAGATTTAAGAAGATAGTTATCTAGAATAATGAATAAAGACTTAGGGTCTGATTCAAGGAAGAGGTATTATCTAATTTATAAAAGATTGAAAGGAAATTACTAGACTTCACTTCATGCATATTAAACCAATTAATCCCTTGTTACTATAAGAAAAAAAAGAAAGTTTGATTGATTAGAAAATATGTTCCCTACAGGTGTCCATTAGTTTCTTTTCATAATAGTAAAAGTGAAAAATATGTTTTTCATTTCAAATTCTAGGGCAGAATTCTCAATATATATATATTTAATTCTTGCAGTATACATATTCTGAAGCTATTCTTACTTATGCTTAGCTATGCTGAGTTGGACATCTAATGAGAATATATAATCTGTGGAATACCACAGGAGTCATTCAGTATCTAATATTCATGAAATAGGAAAACACTGATATAGGGACTCTAAAGAGAACAGTTTGGCCCAGTATAGGGTAGGAAGTAATGACAATAAGAATTGTAGAAATTATATAAAAAGGACATTTATTCACACATTAATTCCATTTTTCACAATGTTGTAACAGTGGGTTGAGAATTAAGAACTTCATCTAATCACTCATTTGCTCAATCTATATGACTACAAATAATCAATAAAATTCTGAAATGTTTATTTAACTTGTCTTCTTATGAATTGAGCACATTGGCCAGAATAGGATAGAGTCTGAATCACAATTTGAAACATTAGTGTATGGTCAGATGTTCAAAAACTAAGCACGGAAAAATAATTTTAGCAACAGCATATGGCATTTGGGGGACTAAATCATTTGTATCTTCCATTACAATTGAGATCATCACTATGGCATTTATTACATTTACATTATTACCTTACAAATGGAATTTCTAATAATTTTTCATCATTGTGATCATGCATACATCCCTCTAGCATGAAGGACTGGGTTTTCATAGAGACAGACACATTTTATAGAATTCCAGAACAGATATATTTTGTTGCAGATAAATGTATACCACGGGCTCTCAAATCTATTTGGCCTACTACCCTTTTTACAAGAAAAAAAATTACTTAGCACCTCCTGGCAATGACAATAAATTGTACTATACCCCATAATCCTGGAAAAAGTATAGGTATCAGCTTTTGCAGTCCCCCTGGATTATTATCGCATCCCCAGCGGATAAGATCACCCACTTTGGAAAACACTTGGAAGAGGTTGGAAATTACACTTTCAAATTATTTAGCAAAAAGAAGGGTCAATATCTATATGTAATCCTATTGACAGCAGCATCTTAAAAGATTGAATATGAACGTTAAGCCAGTGTGCTTATGTTAATGAGAAGGAACAACACATGTAGAAACTATTGAATTAATGTCTGGGGGTGGGGCACTAAGTATATTTACAGTCTTTCCTTCTACTCTCAAGTTTGAAATCTATTTGCCCATGTTTCTCTTTGCACATGGGCCTCGTTTCTTCCTACACAGCATGGTATTCTCACTGGAGGAAAATCATGGCTGTCAATAGGTACAGTTTAGCAAATTTACAAAAGCAAAATCTATTTTCTTCCATTGTCCTGAATTGAATCTAGGGGAGAACTATAATTGGTTATATTTGAATCAGTGACCATATTTTAAGCTAATGACCATTGATAGGGAAACGGTATACTAGCTAAGTCAGAGTATTCCAAAATCAGGGTTACAAAAATGGCTGAGCACTAAGCTATTAACCTAAAGTTTGGCTGTTTGAATGTACGTAGAGTTTCCTCAGAAGAGAAACTTGAAAATCTGCTCCCAAAAGATTACAAACATGAAAATTGTATGGAACACAACTGAATGGTAGCTGGTACAATTAAGCATATGCTCTCTATTGCCAGAGGGTCAAGAATAGTTTAATTTATTTAAATAGCGATAACTTAAAACAGAATAAGGGAAATGGGAAATCTTGCTGTATAATTTTAACTTTAAAATACATAATATTATCCAATACTGAAGCACTGTGACGTTATTTTATAGTTCATGGGAATATTTAAAATCTATCTTATGATTTTCAAGGAAGGTTCAGCCTAAATCTGAGGTGGGAATAAAAAAAATCTAGAAGCATTAAGTTTTTTCCAATGCACCAGAAAAACCATAGTATAACTTAAGAAGTAGATGATTAAATAATATGGCACACAATCTATCATTTGATAAGTGTCAATAAATATTATGTATTGCGCTGCATTTTGCATACATTTTCTCATTTATTCTTCATGACATTCAATTAAGCAGAAAGTTTCATTTTACAGATGAGGCAAGTAAGGTGCAGAGCAACTTTTCTCAAGGCACACAGCTTGTAAATGTTTCATCTGGGATTTAAATTTAGGCAGTCTTTTCTAAAATCAATTATAATTGTCAAAATAATACAATAAGGTTAAAATGAAAATTATAACTTCTATTTTAAAGTAAATTTGCTCATATAAATAGGCTTATAATAATATATTTAATTTTCACTGCTTTATGTTTATTTAAAGTTTAACAACATAGAAATATTAGCCAAGGGTCACTATAGATAACTCAAACTGTTTAAACATGACCCATTTGAAGAGCTTCATTTTATGTAATGGCACATATACTTTATGTCTGTACAAACAACCCACCAAATTTACGAAACAATATTTGCCTGACATATAATATTTACTATGTTATTTTGTACTTTGACATCTAAAATAAATCTTGATTATTACTTAGTAAATTAATTTCACAATATACTAATAGGTTGTGACCCACAGTTTCAAAAATACTGATAAAAGATGATGGTTTAAATATCTACACTAACTTCTTTTTAGTTTCTAACTATGGGTGTATTCTCCATATATTAACTTCAACTAAAATATAAAGCAAGGATACATAAAATCCCACTCTTATCTTTATTAAGTAGGCAGCAGCAGCAGCACCCAACAAATACCACTCTCTTACATAGTTTTCCTCCTATCTTGCTCAAACGTCCTTAGCAATGTTGGGTCTCAAGTCTGTCGTTTATTTATCTTTAAAGTTACAACTATTACTATTTATACTCTGCATCAACATCCAGTCTTAGCCAACTTCCAAACATCTTAGTGAAAGAAAAGCAAACAGCAACAACATAAACTGCCATTGAGACAATTGTGATCAATAGCAATTCTATAGAACAGAGTAAGTAGATCTACGGGATTCTGTAGCTCTAAATCTTTATAGGAGCAGAAAGCCTTATCTTTCTCACATAAAGTGGCTGGTGATTTTGAACCTTTGACCTTATGATTAGCAAGGGGAAAGATGCAATGCTAGGACAAAGCCTGACAAAAAAGTGCCTGAGTTCTAAAAATGATGGCATGCTACAAAACACTATATGCAGATCCTCTTGAACAAAGCCTTAAAAAATAAAATAATTTGATATGGATAAAAAACCTGGAACCCAGTGTGGTAGTTATACAATCTCCTGTCAACTTGCAGAAGGGTGGAGTCTAGTCTGTCAATCAGGTCTCAGCTTGATGACCTCATTTGTAGGCAAAACTGAGACAAATAGCTGACTGGAGGCCAGATCCATATATATATATATACTGCTTATATTTCTGCTGACAAGCCACATGGAAACCCCTGGTGGAACCAGAGTCCTTGAGCTGGAGGAGCCACATGGAGACCCATGCCAGTGTTGAGATGCTTCTACCACCACTGCATCCACAAGATTTTCCAGCCACTGGCCTGTGATCTTCCTGCATTTGGCATCATTGCATGTGTTGCATGAGTTTTAAGATAAAATTTTAGACTGGTATCGAACATATGGGCTAATATAGGACTTATGGACTTGATCTAGACTGGGCTGGGGTGTTTTCTTAATATACAATTATTCTTTCATATATGATAGTTAGATATGAACGGTTAAATTATATACAGATAGATACATAATACAAGAAATGAATAGTTAAATTATAAAGCAGTACAAATGGCTCAGTGCAACTCATTCCCGTGAGAGAGTTGTGAGACACTAGCATTCCTTCAATTCTTGAGGGCTGCCAGGTCTTCTGCAGAAAGAGCTAGGCTATATCAGCAAAGCCCCAAATAGCAAGGCAGGTCATCAACTGTCAGCCAGGTAACCAACTGTCAGTCCCCAGCTCCAGAGATGTAAATTTCAATCCTGTGGTCTTAAAGAGACCTCAACTTACAGCGACACAGTCAATTGGCTAGGCGTCCCACAGGTAGTGTAGCCTGTAAATTGAGGCACAGAACAAGCAAGGCAGCCGCACACTGGTCCAATAATCAAAGAGCAAGAGACAAGAAAGGCGAGGCTCATGGAGCCATTTATCTCTCCGCCCTTCAATTAAACCCGTTTGTGTTTATCGGCCAGGCTGGCACAATAAACTAACTATCTCAGTGCTAAATGTAACATCTTTATTTTTCAACATTTTAAAGTGGTCTTGTGCAGCAGATTTGCCCAATGCAAAATGTCATTTGGCCTCTTGCCTGCTGCTTCCGGGAAAATTGATTGTGGACTCCAGCAAGGCAACATCCTAAATAACTCCTGTATTTTTTTCATTTATTATGACATTACTTATTGGGCCAATTCTGAGAAGTTTTGTTTTCTTTACAATGGGTTGTAATCCATATTGAAGGCTGAAATCCCCAATCTTCATCAGCAAGCACTTCAAGTCCTCCTCACATTTTGCAAGCAAGGTTGTGTCATCCGCACATCACAGATTTGTTAATAATACATCCTCCAATCTGGTACTGCATTTTTCCTCATATAATTCAACTTTTCTGATTCTGAAATCCATATTCTTCTAAAAGTTATCCATAATTTGTTATGGTCCACATAGTTGAATGTCTTTGCATAGTCAATGAAAAACAGCTAAGCATCTTTGTGTTAGTCTCTGCTTTCTGTCTAGAGCCATCTGATGTCAGCACTGATATCCCTTATTTTATGTTCCCTTCTAAATCCATCCTGAATCTCTGACAACTCCCTGTCAAAGTACTACTGCAGCCATTGTTGGATGATCACCCAAAAAATTTTTCTTGCATGTGACATCAGTGACGCTGTTCTATAATTTGTGCATTCAGTTAGGTTACCTCTCTTTTATGTGCATCACCTCCAGTCAGCTGGCCAACTGGCTCTCTTCCACATTTCTTTCAAATATAACTAAGTGCCTCCAGTGATTTAACAGTTTGTTGAAACATTACAGTTGGTATTATATTAATCCCTTTGCCCTTGCTTTTAGATAAATACTTTCAGTGCAGCTTGGAATTCTTTCTTCAGTATCATTGGTTCATTTTCATATGCTTCCTTTTGAAATTGTGGAATATAAACTAGTTCTTGGTGGTTCACTGACTCTGTATTTTTCCATCTTCTTTTGATGCATACAGCATCATTGACTATTTTGCCCCCAGTATATTGAAATATTGC
Source organism: Echinops telfairi (assembly GCF_000313985.2). Lineage (NCBI taxonomy): Eukaryota > Metazoa > Chordata > Mammalia > Afrosoricida > Tenrecidae > Echinops > Echinops telfairi. The sequence goes on from NW_022103942.1 coordinate 5,506,900, forward strand.
AACTTGAGGCTTGCATTATCTTTTGCGTTATTTCAGTTTAAGATATGCTGAGTGTGTTTTCTCTTTTTTATTTTCTAACTCTAGGTCATTGCAAATTTCATTATAATGTTTTACTTTGTCTTCTCGAGTTACTCTTTTATATTATCTCTTCAATTATTTGACATCATCATTTCTCCCATGTACCTTAGCAACTCTATCACTAAGAGCAAGCTTAGCATTTCTTCTGACATCCACTTTGAGCTTGTCTTGTTTTTCTCATTTTAATGAGTTTTTGCTTTCTTCAGGTATGATGTTATTCATGCCATCCTACAGCTCAATAAGTCTTCTGCCGTTCATATCAATGACTCAAACATGTTCTTTAGATATTATCAAATTTCAGGTGGCATATACTCAAGGTAATATTTTGACTCTCATTGACTTGTTTGAATTTTCTTCAACTTCATCCTGATCTTACATAGGAGCAATGGATGGTCTGTTCCACACCCTAGTCTGGTTTTAGCTGCTGATATCTAGTATCTCCATTGTTTCTTCCCACAGATGAAGTAAATTTGATTTCTGTGTATTACATCTGGAGAAGTCCACATGTATAATTGTCTTCTGTGATATTCAAAACAGGTAGTTATGATAAAGTCATTGGTCTTGCAAAATTCTCTCATGAGAGATCACTAGCTTTGTTTCTATCACCAAGACTATATTTTCCAACTACTAATCTTTCCTCTACTTTTAACTTTTGCATGCCAATTGTCAAAATTGATTACCTGTTTGATCAATTACAGACTGAAGATATGTGTAAAATTCTTCAATTTCTGCATTATCAGCTTTAGTGGTAAGTGCATAGATATGAATAATAATAATTGCATAAACTATGGAAATAGATATCATACTATCACTGACAGCATCGTACTTCAAGATAGAAAATGAAATGTCCCTTTGATGATTAATTTGATGCCATTCCTCTTGAATCTGTCATTCTTGGCATAAAAAAACCATATGATTTTTAAAATTCAAATGGCCAAGATCAGTCTATTTCAGTTCACTGATTCCTAGGTTATTTTTCTTTATGCATTCAATTTCATTTTTGAGGTCTTCCAATTTTTTGAGATTCATATTTTGTACATTCTAAATGTCAACTATTAATAGATGTTTCCAGCTGTTTCTTCTCATTTTGAGTTTTGCCCCCTTTTAACAAATGAAAGTCAAGAAGGCTTTCATCCTAATTGCGTTACTCCATCTGTATCATTAGGGTTGACTACTTTGAGAAGGCAGCTCTTCCTCAGCCATATTTTGAATGCTTTCTCACCTAAGGAGGTCCTCCACTGATACTACCTCTGAAAACCTTTTGTGCCTATCCATTAGGTTTTAAGTGACAATTTTTTTCTGAAGAGGACATCCAATTACTTCTTTATCATCTGTTCATTGTCTGGAAACTCTGCTGAATCTTTTCATTTTGGGTGATGCTGCTTGGTTTGAAATCCAGTGACATAGCTTTAGTATCACAGCAACACAAAACCACGAAAGACAAATAACAAACTGAAAGACACATAGTGAAAAACACCTAAAACACATAGTGACATTATGAACTGACCAGTGTTGTTCCATCCTCACAATTTTTCCCATGCTTGAGCCCATAATCAGTCCATCTCGTTGATGGTCTTCCTCTTTTTCAGTGCCTCACAACTTTACCAAACGCGATGTCTTTTTCGAGAGACTAGTCTTTTCCAGGGACTGGTAAAACACCTCTAGTAAACATTAAAATAACGGAAAAGAAAAAAAGTCATGAAAAATCCAGAACAAGTTGAATTCAGAAAAGAAAAGTTTGAGCAACAAAAACATAAACAAAAACCCAGGAACGTTATATATAAAAAAGAAAAACAAGAGCAATAAATTCAAATCTTTCAGTAACAACACTGGATATAAATGGATTAACATAGCATTTAAAGGCAGACAGTAAAAAAAATGAATAAGAAAACAAGATCCTTCAATATGCTGCTTACTAAAAATGTACCTTAGACACAAAGACAAAAAATATACTAAAAATCCTCCTCTCTCGGGGACGGGCGCAGCGGGGTGGGTGAGGGGAGGCGCCGGACAGTGTAATGTAAGATACAAAAATAATTTATAAATTATTAAGGGTGCATGGGGGAAAGG